>NC_134372.1:18346969-18650000 GCF_035582795.1 Mycteria americana
CATTTCGACATGCCCAAACTATCAAACAGCAAAAATTTGCCAATTACATTCCATAAATAATAGTTTTGACACTGGTATTGTTAAATGTTGAAAGCATTTCATCAGCTGCTTCAAATATAAAAATTTAATCCATACATCATTCCGGATGGAGCCTGTGAATGGCTCCATGGTCAAAAGTTGGAACATCTCCTTTAAAAATTAGGTTCTCAGAACCAATAATCACATTTATAAATTCTTAGTATTTGTCTTTAGGCATTTTCTAATTTGGATTAACATCTGTTCTTCACACAAATATTCACGTAAGAATTTTAGTCTAAGAATACTTGCGTAAAGTAAACATCTCTTTTTTCTAACTCTCAGTTTAAGGCCTCTACAACATCTTGGCAGTAGTTTAGAAAGGTATTCCACATGTATCCTTTGTCATATCAACCATTTAAAAAACCCCCATAATATGCTGTCTTGACCATTGGTGGAGTTAAAAATAGGATTCCAATATATTTTGGTTTTGCTTCTGTAACTAGAACACTTAAATATGCAAGATTATTGTATAACTATTTCTCTGCATCATAATAAATATACAAACTTGATGTTAGAAATCTCACTGAATAAAATACAATGTTTACCTACCTACACTGCCTGAAAAAATTTACAGCATGTGGAATTCCACAGATAATGATTTGGTTTGCCATGCAAAGGAAAAAAACCCATGCTTCTTGCAAATAAATACATGAGATTCATTTAAAACCATGTGTATGCAAAATGGGACTTAGATTGAGGAGCCTGTTATTGATCTTCTGTTATTGTAGATTCTGTCTGCGAAGGAAGCAGCCTTGCTCTGTTAGATAAAACTAACGCCCTGTCCTCACCTTGCCTTTTCCAGCTCCCAACCATGAGACGTTGTTTAGCCTACCAAACAAAGCTCATAGTTAGTTTGATTCAGATCTAGCTACAGAAATCGCTTTGTCAAATCATCACAATACAATTTGCATCATTGGTTCATTTGGGTTTTTGTAAGCAGAATGCCACCCCCTTGCTCTCCAACAATGACAGAAGCTCAGCCTCAGCACACGTGTCGGGACACCAACACACTGAGAAGAAAGTAAGCTCAGGTCATGCTGGACATGTCTATACTTATTTTATGAGTTAGTGCCCACACACTTCCATTTTGTACATCACACATTTGGAGAAAGCTGGGTCCAATGTACAATCATTCAAATGTAATATGATATTTTCACCACCCAGTTTGTTAAAGAAAGGATCTGGGATAAATGAAAGGTAAAATCCTTGGGAAAATAAACTCAAGTCTGTAAAATATTAGCCAATGTTTTCATAACTTTTCCAGTAACTATAGTTTCTAATAGATCAGCTGTGACTGTAGAAAGCTACACAGAGAAGTCTGAGTGACAGAAATAGACGTATTGCAACTTTTCCTATAATGCACAGATATTGCATCCTCCAAACTTGCTGAAAAGTTCTACTTTGGCTATAATTTATATTTTGTATACTTGAAGGTGAACCACAATGGGAAACTTGATATAAAGTTTTTCAGCTGTGTTGTTTCAGGGAATTTTATTGACTCCTGTAGTTGTGAAGGTATGAAACAAATGCTTATTTTTCCCATGCTAAAGCAACTTAAAGCATCTTTTTCATACTAGTAACTCAAATACACAGTTTTTGGTTTTCACACAAAAACTGAAATATTTTTCAGACAGTTCTCGCAGAGAGCATAGGTTCAGTGTTCACTATATATTTGCTGCAGAAGTAACCTAACTACTGAAATAATTAACATCTCCAGTGATTACATTAAGTTACATACTATTTGTGTTTACTTCTCTTTTTTCTAATTCAAATTTTTTTTTGCACCAAGAAAATGTTTATTTTCTGCCTACCTCGCACTGTTGACCATAGCTTCATCTTTTTCCTTCCCTTCCCTAAGTTATTATTCACACTCTACACTATGTTTCCCATTATTAGTATAAATGTAGAACACTGTTTTAACAAAAATAATTTAAATCAAGTCCATGCAGAGGTCTCATGAAAGACTGGAAAGAAAAATTCAATGAAGAAAGCTAAGATGGCTTAGGAGTATTAGCAAAAATAAGGTCAGTCTCTCTGTACTTTCAAAACTTGCAGTTACCTTCTTCCATCCCAGCTCTCAAGAGAGCTCTTCAGCTTGTGATGAGAAGTTCAAGAAAGATAACATGAGGATTAAAGAGCCTGTTGCATGCAACACTTACTGCTCACAAAACCAATGGTCCCTGTTCATCTGTTGAACAAAACCACGAACCATTTATTCTATAATTTAAATAAGAAATCATACTCTGAATGTTACGCTTTGATTTCAATCATGTTTACAGTGCTCAAAATGTGACAGGCACTGTAAATACTGTCACAAACACATGTGAACTGACACAAAGCAAATCAGCCATGCATTTAATACGGTTTCAGATCATGCTCTACACATTACACTGATGAAGCTGAAAGACCCTCTAAAGGAGACCAGCTTCACTGTAAAAGCTGATGATTACCTTTACATTTAAGACCTTGCTGAAGATAGGCATTTCTGTAGAAAAGACTATCACTTTTTTTCTTTTTTTTGATTCCTAGAAAGTGAATATTCAGCAGCTGTCTGTTCAAATGTAATTTCACATGGCATAGAAAAAAAATTCCTAATTTTTGGGCCTAATTTACCTTACACTAGGGTCCCTCCACATTGCCAGAGAATTATGAAAGGGGCTTGGTGAAATAACTCCTCCTTTTAGGTAACTTTGTCAGGGACAAAACAGGACAAAAGACAAAGATAATGAGGAGCTCTCAGGCCATCTAATCTGCAGGTATTATTTTACAGTGTGTGGATCATAACTACTGCTAGAAAAATCCTTTCCAAGTGTCACTAGTGAAATGAGTAAGAATCTTTCCCAGACTCTTAGATTTATTTAAAACTCTAGACTTAGAGATCAAAATGTTAAAACCTCTTCAGCTGTAACACACCCAGAATACAACAAATATAAACTTTGGAAGGAGATGTTTGTAAAGATATTCAAAATAGTTTACCATTTCAGTACTTGCAGTTTAGCCCATGACCTCTTTTAATTCTGGCCAGCCTGAAGAATGATTTATTGCTATTTAAACAGTTTCACTAAGTTAAAACTTTAGAATAGAATAGCCCAAAACTGTGTCTTACAGAGAAAATCTTTGCAAAGTGACATCTAGCATCAGGAAGGCATCAGCCTACCCTGTTTCTTCTGCTTCCTAGTAAGGGGAAAACCATAAAGCATAAACCACTTTGCTCTCCCCTTCTGCTGTAGAATCAGTCAAATAAACCTTCTTAAACCTAAAATGACATCCCAGCTTATGAAATACACTGCAAACTACATTTCTTAAGCCCTCCCTAGTATTTGTAGGGCACATCAGGAATGCTGAGTCACTTGCATTTGTTTCTCTCTTCAAAAACCCCGTGTTAATTACCCAATTAATTACAAAAGACCAAGCAGAGGAGCAGAACAAAATCTGCCTGAAGGTTTTAATATTTTAGGCAATTTTGCTAGGCTTCTTTTGCCTTAAAAGAATTTAAGAATAAAAGGAAACAAAAGACCTGCTTTTTCTATTAGAAATAGGTTTTGATTTTGTCTGGATAATAAGAATTTATAGTGTTGGTGAAAGGCCCTGGAGACAGTCCTGGAGACTGAAATCATTTACTTACTCATAGAACAAGCACAAACTATACAAGCACCTGCCCCAGGAGCCCAGTTAAAAGCCCCTTGGACCTGACCTGGAGAGACAACTCACAGAGGTGAAACAGGGTGCCTCATTTCCCATTCCACCTATGACTTTTTTTTCCTTTTTTTTTTTTTTTTTAAGGAAGAGAGAGAGTGTGTGAAAAGTAAGTTTACCATCTAGCAACAGTTCAAAGAATTCTTCAGAAATGTGATTTGAAAGTCTGCCTGCTTTGAATGAAGCATCAGACCTCCTTGAGGTCACTAATCTGGCTTTAGGTCTTTGTTACTAAGCAAACACATAACTTTGGAACCTTCAAAAAAATGGGGAAAAAAAATAGAATATGAATTCACACAGACAGACAGCAAACCCAGAAATAATAGCTACATTCATGAGAATAGCAGTTACTATTTAGATTTATGGAGTGTGATGTACTAATGTGTATAATGAAGCAGACAATTTAATGACTCAGAGTGCTAAAAAGGGGGGAAAAATAAATCCACAGAAGTCACAAGATTGACTTTCAAGATTAATGGGGATAAGCCAAACATTCCAGATGTTCTAATCCAGTGTTCTTGTCTCTATGCTACAGAAAATCACCTTTCCCAATGAAAAAACACCATCTTTCTTTCAACCTGTGCTTTTGTTCCCATTACCACTCCTGAATAGTCAATTTTCATGTCTTCTGTTTCTTTCACTTATACAATCAATACGAAGGAGCAAACATACTTTGTATATAAAACATTTTAATAAAAGTCTCTCTGAAAACAAAATACTATATAGCAGAGGCATCCATAATACGCAATTTATCAAGATGAAGCAAAACAGTATTTTTTTTTTCATAATTGCTGCTTAAATTATATGAAAATACTAGAATCAGTTCTAAAATTGCCATTGTCACCATTCTTATTCTGCTGTAAAAACAGCAGTATCACAGCTAAGTCCATGCTCTATTTACCGGACAAAATTTACTGTTCTAATTACGGAACCTGTTACAGCTAATGGAAAAGAAGAGTTATTGGGTTTTGTTCTGAAGAGGAAAGCTGTTCAACAACAAGGTAACAGTAGGATACAAAAGTGATCAGGGAATCTGATGAGTCTATGACTTGCTGTTACTATGGAAATCAGTGATTATAACAAAATATTCACATTTTAATCGTGTTCCCGAGAGGACTGACATCCCTAAATTAATTCTATTTTTAAATCCAAGTTTTTGCTAATCTACTAATCCAATATTAACCACAAAAAAGTCACCTAGAAAGTTACAGAAGAGCCACGCTTATTCATGCATGCCCAATACACAAAGCTCAGACTGAATGGCCAGTATCAAGTAGCACAGTTCCACTTCACTTACTGCAAACCAATTGCTAGCTTCACTGAGCATCTGGATTCCAGCATATGAGTATGCTGAATTTTGAGTTCCATTTTTTCAAAAAGAAAGACCTGTCTTCTATGTTAATACTATTAATTTTAACTTTCAGAATAATGTGTTGTATTAGGTATGCCCAGGTTTTCTAAAGCACCTTTTTGAAAAGGACTGAATAACATACTGCATAAACTGTGCAATCACACTACAAGGTACTCAAACTCCCACACCTCAGCATTATCTACAAAGCAAACGTAAGTTTTCAGAACATGAATTGAACATAGGATGCAGCAACCTGGAAGATTAAAAAGAAAGTCACCACTTCAACACTTAACAGTTTCAAAAGATGCCTACTTAGATTTGAGCTTCTGGGAGGTGTGAAAAACAAGTTCTTAAATTGCTGTCAAGACTAGACTTTTATTTTTGACAGAAACCTAAGAATTTGATTGCATAGCTACTTGCAAGGCCTGCATTAGTCTCTCTAATTCTGTCTGTAAAATTCACTGTGACAAATCTGAAATTTATCCCCCCTGTCATGTTTGGTCCTTTTGTAACACAAAAAACAAAGTAAAATTTCTGAAGCTAAAAATAAGTTATATGAAAAAGTTTTTTAATAGAAAAAGCGCAGTAAACAGGCTTATGTAGGAAGCATAATCTCAGGAGGGCTTTGAATATCACAGATACATGTCTATGATGAGCAGAGACTGGCCAGTTTGCAGTGAAGGAGCTTGACTGCTGCTGGAGACATCCTTTGGACAGAGGTGACAGAGGTCCTTAGGAGATTCCAGTCCTTAACGCTGCCTTAACACAGACCTAAATTTCAGACAGACCTTTAAGGAAAGGGCTTGGGTTTTTTCCTTTTGTATTTTGTTTCTAATTTTGCAGTCAGGAGGCCAACCTTGTAGTTTGCTATATTTTACTGACTCTTCCTTAATCAGGTATAGCAAGACCTGCCACCACATTCCTTGGGAGTCACAACTTTTCACTCTGATGTTCAGGCCCACAGAGTGATTTATAATCAAAGCAGGTTTGGGGGCTCCCCAAGAGTTGAAGAGAGCTTTTTCCAACAAATTGCAGAGGACCAAGTGGCTTGGCAAAGTCAATGTGTCAGGTCAGCGGTGCAGCACTTCCACAGCAGCTGTAATCACTGCCACATGAGAAGCAGCCGGTTAGAGGGAGGAGGACAACTTTTGTGATTTTAGAGCTAATTATGCATGTGGTTACCACATTTGAAACCCCACTCAGCTTCCCACATAACGATCATTCCCTGCTACAGAAAGTCACATGCCAGCTTTGGGTCTCCCGCCTCTGTCTACCCCAGTCAGATGGAATCCGGCGACGATGTGGAGCCAAGAATGTGCAAACAGCATGCCTGACTCTGCTTCTCATCTCTGCGTTTCAACAGAGATGCTGAGAGATAAACAACTGTGCTCTGAAATGAGGACTATAACAAATATTTTGCAAGTACATTATTGTGCCCAATTAAATAAAAAACCAATTCCATTTTTAAAAACCTTAAAATGCAAAATCCTGAATTGTGTTTTTCAGAAGAGCAGTAAGAACCAGTTTAATAAGTTAGCTTCCAAGTAAGATAAAGAAACCAGCCTTTATTAAATTATATGGAAGGGGGTCAGAGATTAAAAATCCTCTGCCTCTCATTATTAGACTTGAGATGACAGATTCATTCCAGAGCACAGAAGGAAATATATTATCCCAAAACAGGATATGAAGTTCAGTCCCAGTAGATTAGTCTCTGTTAAGTAAATTTATTGTCTAATCTTTTAACTCTCCCCCCAAACTGCTGCCCAAGTTCCTCTTCCCTATCAATAATAAATCCCCTTTCCTTCCCTCTACAACGCTCCCCCCAAAGCTCCCCAACAACATTGCCCTCTGGTCTCATTCCCACTAGGACTTTGATGGTGCATGAACCTCATCGAAAAAACAAGAAGTGATGGGAGTAGAAGGGAAAGGACCTACAACTGCAATCAACCAACTAATAAAACCATGCTGTGCTCTGAATTGTTAGGCAGAAGAGAAAAGCAGGATAAATGTTTTGCTTGCTTTAAACAACAGCAGAAAGCCTGGTGGTGAGCTCTTTTTGTGTGTTTGTGTGTGTGTGTGCCTAGTAACCACTTTGTAATTTGGATACAGGCATTGAAGAAAACCTTCAAAAGAGCTGTATTAGTATGAAAGTAATTTCTGGGACGAATTAAATGTACTATGTGAAGCTAGAAGGCACATCAAACAAAGAGCAACTCTATCCCCTTTTTGTTTACCAAGGCAGAAGCAATCTTCCATACAATGATACATTTCTAATACACTGTTTAGTCTAACTTTAGACTCCATGAAATTATTTGCGAAGACGGGGATTCCCAAAAAATTCCAGTAGAAAAAGACAGTCTTGCCCTCATACTCCCTTTCGCTCCCTTTAATTGCATGAAATCTAATTGTATGATTTAATTGCATGAAAGACACACGCTATGACAAAACCAAAATAACAACAAGAGAATGCACTTTCAGAGTGGTGCAGCTAGAAATATTTCTATATGGGCTCTAAGATGGTTCTGTCACCAAGGAGGGCAAATGTTTCACAAGTACAATATGCAATACCGCTAGAATCACTAATTGATTCAATTTGCAAGATTGCTTGTGTTTTCTTCCTTTAACAGGAATTTATAAAAATACTCCTATCAGGTGCTTAACCTCAGCCCTTTGCATGTTTTCATGTAGCAGAGCTGTGATGTACCATCTTTATGCATAGAAAAAATTGCAAAGAGCTTGGTTTCACCAACAGAGTGTGCTGTCAGTTCGTCATTAACACGAGGGCAACACCATTAAGAGACACTTTTTTCATTGTTTTATCTGCAGATCTGTTGCAAATACTCGGTTCTATAATAAGATGTTTAAAGAGCTATCTCCACTTAAAACAGTTGATTTTCACACAGCGTCTGCTACAAAATGCCATTCTTGGCTACGTCTTGCATCGCTGATGGTGTACAGTCCCGAGCTGCACAACTGTTTCTTTGCAAACCCTTCTCTTATTTACTTTGGGGTTTTTCTGTTTCTCTTTAGACTCTGGGTGGAGAAGGCATGGGAATCACAAACAACACATTGGCAAGTCTTCGCATTACCAATGGTTAAGATAACCATTCCCAGCCATAAAAGTATCCTTGCTTAGACTATTTTTTCCTCAAATTGAGTAATTCTAAGATGGTTACTCCCTCGACTTGCACCCTACAATTTCAGTTCACTGTATTTTCACAGTCTACAACATGCTAATTTTTATTACTGAGATTTATTTATAAAACAAACACTGTGGAACAAGTTCAGGTTAAAAAAAATAATAATTCAAGGAAAGAATCCTGCTCTATTTTCTGTATAGATTTGGTTTTGTTTTAAACCATGTTTAAAATGTTTTAAACCATGTTTAATGTTTCTACTGATCTTTAACAGATTTGATGTTATCTCAATGACAGACAGACAAAGTGTTACTCATAGATTCATTTTAAATGGATCTTAACACCACTGTCCAGAAAAAGAAAGCTCTGTATTCTTCTCGTTGCACCTAAATAAAAATAAGATACATATATAGCAAAGCCTAAAGGTCTCCAGGCAGAAGCCTGCCTAACTCATTATACATGTATTCAACTTCCCTTGCCTTAGAAATTTGTTCTTCAAATAGTTACACATTGTAAGTAACCAAAAATACATTTGTTTCTTTCTAGTGATATAAGCTACTCAGCAAGCAGCTTCCCTCTGTTTTGTGTCCTCAAGCATCACTTTGAAAACAGGCTTTAAGTCATCTGGTGAAAGAGTATATGGGGCTACAAAGTAAACTGATCTACCAGACATCTGTAAACTACTCCCAATGCAATATACAGGAGACGCTTACATCTGCATAGAAATATTTATGGGGACGTACAAAAAAGGCATGCGCACACCGAGCAAGCTCCAGTGCTGCTGGGGCGATCAGCTGAGCAACTTTGTCAAGATCCTCTTAGCACATTTCTAATTTCCTCTGATAAGCCTGATGCTCAGTGGAACAAGCCACATAGGTTCTAACCAAAGAAATTCATGGGTATTCAGAGCACTGGAAGAATTGAACACATCTACTGTTAATGTAAATGAGATGACTAATACAAATCTAAAGCAAGCTACCCAAATGGGACTTTTGGGGGAAGCATACCAAGGACACTATCTATCCCTATCCAGACATATCCACCAGTACCACACAGTTCTGACTGAACTAGAAAAAGGCTGAAATATTTCTTTTTGTCAACTAAAAGAGGAATACTAAGAATCATCTACAAAATTATATAAAAGAAAACAGGACTGCTGTCCTGGTGCCTGCCCGACTCCCGCTGCACCTCCCAGAATCAAGTCCCCCAGTCTTATTTCATGGCAGAATATGTGAAAGGAATCGTCATTTCTATTAAATGCGAGCAAATGAAACTGATTTTTCCTTGTATTATAAATATTTGACTAAACTGAACATTTAATGCAAGAATTCTCAGATTACAATGGCAGAAGAAAGGAGAACAAACGCTAACGCTACTCAAGTCAAAATTCAGATGCATGACATGAACCAAAAACTCAGAGACCGAATAAGAGTCTATCCGTAGATTTTAGACCAGAATGGACTACTGCGTTCGTAAAGTCTGATCTCTTGTATAACACAGACTAGACTGATCTACTACTAATTCGTATTAACCATGAATAGTACAATGTATCTATTCTGAGCCTTTAAAAAGGATATACATTCTATATCAAACACTCATTCACACGTGCAGGATAAACAGTGCATGATCACTGATATTTTTATGCTATATTAAACTGTACCCTCAAATGTGCATTGCACCATGGTTCAGAGGTGGTTTGAAATATTAACTACATCTAAACTATGGAAAGCTTTAGTCTAACCAGGTTGAAAGGTCTCGCTCATGGGACTGGCTGCTTTCAAAGGTGATATTGATATCAGTAGTATTACACTATCATTCAAACTAGCTGCTTGAAATAAAGCCAAGGTCTTGATGCCACGTGAACATTACTAAAACTGACATGGGATAAAGTGAGTGCAATTACAGCAGAAGTATTTAAGCTGACTCATTAACACACAGGAAGGTGGCCTGAATATGACAAATTCACACATCTCTTGGGTTAATCCCACTGGAAATGACGAGTCTACAAACAAGTAAAGAAATTCATCAGAATTGTAATGCCTGGAGTTATTTATTGTTTCCCTACTCTTAAGCACAATCAATCACTGCATTAGATACTCGTCTGAATTCCAAATGACTGATATGTTCTAAATGATACATACTGCACTGCCCCGAAAAAATGAACATGGTATAAAGTACAAAGTTTGCATGCTATGTGTGAACGTTCAAACATGCCGTTCTAATGTTGTAATCTCCAGTGCGAGCATTCCTTCTAATTGTGTGCCTGTGCATTTGATACACTGACTCAATCAGTCAGAACAGATAATCATCATGCATTTGAGTAATTGTTTAAACAAAATTTCACAAATCAAATGTAGACAACTTACAGAAAAAGTGAAATTTATTTTGGAAGTACACTCCAAAAAAAGAAGTTATCATCCTACTAGGTTTGGATTAAAAAATTAGAGTTCTAGTTTCATAATGAAAGCCAAACATACTGAGAAAGCAAGACAGAAATCCTTACTTGGATGGATTTTTTTAGAAATCAGTTTCTGCGTTCAGAAACTAATTTGTTCAGAAACTAATTTAAAACCCAGTGCATTATAAACCTGGATTCACTGGCTATTTCTCCATTTCTCTCAGAATCAAAATGTGTCATTTCAGAAGGGTCACAATGAAATAAGCAAAGGAAAATGTAAGGAAATCTCTTCATACAATAAAAATGGAGTGACTAATGTGGATGACTAAGTTAATTGCATGACTTTCTACTAAGCATATTCACAGGGACAGAAATAACACTAAATCACAATGAACAGACAGGAAAATTATTTTGGACCAGTAAAAAAAGTTATGCCAGAACAAATGTCTGGGTCTTCAGAGCAGTATCTTCTTGTGTGTATTGCAGCTAACAATGGTAGAAATAGGGTCTCTGTCTCCTCCCACTCTTCACCCAAGACCCTAGAGTCACAGGATAATACAGGTTGGAAGGGAAGCCTGGATTGTCCCTCGTCTAAAACAGGGTCAGCTCTGAGGTCAGACCTGGTTGCTCATGGCTTTATGCAGTCTGGTCTTCAAAACCTCCAAGGACGGAGACTGCACAACCTGTATGGGCAGCCTGGGGTCCGCTGCTCAACTGTCTTCATGGAAAACAAGCTTCTCCTTATATCCAGATATCAAGATATAGGGTGTAACAGACAGTGCAACGAAGTATCCTGGAGATGAGTCTGGTTTTGTAGCAAAATTCACAAGTTGATTTTAAAGTCAAGACTTCACTTAACATCTAATAGTATCTGTGCTATGTTGCTTACAGAAAGTTGTTGTTATCTATCTTTTGTAGAAAACGTTAAGGAAGAAAAGTTGCTCACGTGAGTCTTCGGGTGCCAGATCTGAGTGGAAGTAATTTGGGATTGAGAACAGTTGGTGTAGTAATAAGAGCTGAACTAGCAGTAATTTGGATCTACTTGACCTCTTCACACAACTTAATGGAGGGTACAAACCCCAGATCTGTTACACCTGTCCGTCCCTAAGCATGTGAACAAGAAATACCCACCATGTACCCCACAGATTTCAATGCCACTAGGAAGAGCAGAGTTCCCTGATGAATATCATAGCCTTTTGAGTCATTCAGAAAGAAACACAGTTCTGCACTAGCACTAAGGAGAAAGAAGGGGAAGGAAATTCAGGAGTATGTGGTTATTGCCATAAAAAGATATATATTTTTATAAATTTATTTTATATATATTAAATATATTTGTATCTATAATAAATATAATTAAACAGCATTCCATTTTCTTTTCAAACTCTTTTGAGATGCTAAAACATCTGATACCCAAATGAATTATGAAGCAGGGGCTTTTTTTCCTTAGTAGCTACCAAAACCTGGAAACATTCACCATTTTAGAATGAATAAATAATTAAAATACAGCAAGATACTAGGAAGCCATGACCATAAATTTATAATCCGCATAGCTGTTGCATTCGGCTGTGTGTACTGCAATGTAAAATTGTGAATGTTATCATTAATTTGGCAACAAATATAATTATTAGTCCTAGAGAAAACTATTAGAGTGGTAACTTGATTTTCTTGTCATCCTCATTCTGTATTAAGCAAAAGAAAGAAAAAATAAAAAGCAATTGATGCAATGATTTTTGCAACAAGTAGCTAATTGATTTTTCTGCCACTACTATAATTTACAAATAGTCCTATAGGAATTGTTTGGTTTAACTCAAAATATAACACAAATGCTCCTATAGTGGTATTAATTATGTCACATTTTAACCAGAGAGGAATTATTTAAAGCTAGACAATATATTCTACAAATGAAACACAGATTGTAACAGAAAAACTAAAACACACTAATAATATAGTAGGAAAATGGTGCCAAATCATCTATTTTAATTTTGGATGTCACTCTTGCCTCACTAAAATCACACCAATAGGCAGTACAAATCAAGTAGTGGATAGGCTCAGCACACTTTCAGGATACGTACTTCCTTTTAGGTTTCAAGAGATGATTTTCCTTGCTAATGCAGGCATATGGATAATATGATCCTCTCTTCTTTTTGTTGCTCTTCCAAGAAAAGCCAACTGATTGTACCATCATTCATTTCTTACTGAGATGTTTGCATGAGAAGTTGGGATAGCCTTCATCTTTACCCAACTCTCTAGGAGACTAAGTGTCCATGACAAGTTAATAAAACACTGAAGCAGCCAGTTCCTATGTTCTGTGCTTTCAAGCCAGCACCATCCATCCATCCATCTGCCAGTTGTGCTGCCCTGCTCCATCCTGCCCAGGGGAGTGCCCTGCTCTTCCAGAGCTCTGCTCTCCTGAGGGTAACACTCAGTCCTCCCCACCACCACCACCTGTGATGTTCTGAAGGAGATATTTCATGTCTCGAGCCTAAAAATGAGTAATGTTCATGAACAATGGAAATTTCTGGTCAGTGACTGGAATACAGATCTTCAGAGAAACCCCTATCACAACCACAGGAAAGAATTATCTTTCTTAACTGACCAAGAAATATTTATTAACTGAATTGAACCAACAAAACGTCACTTTTTGGTCTCCGTGCAGAGAGGTGTATTGGTGTCTGGTTTCTTTCAATATTTATTTAGTGAGGCTACTGCCATAGCAAAAATTGATACATTTCTGTTGGTTTTACCTCCTTGTTCTAGCACACAGTGGTCCACGACACAACGTGGGCAATATACCATCTGATCAGCAATGACTACAAATGTTGGAGGCCACCTGTTAATTAATAACATTTATCACTTGACAGCTATGGATCTCTCTCAACTGGAGCCCCCCTGGAAGGAGCAAGCTTGCTCCTGATAGATGCAATGTTTTGCATGGAAAAGACAGATGGTGTCTTTTCTATGAGAATCAGAAGCTGGTGATTATTTAGTTCTGATTATTCTGTATTTCAAACATTGGACTTGCTAACTCACTGTTAGGACCTGAAGACAACTAATTCAGGTGCTTACACTGTGACTGTAGCAAGTGTATACATTTGAAAGAATGATTTAAAGAGATAATTTTGCTCCAAAAATTCTTGAAACAGTAGTAGTGAGGCATTTACACTCACACATAAGTAAGAAGCTATGCAACAGAACACGGCACTTGACTCTGACCTGTAAAACTACCAAGTAACTACTTGCAAGTCCAACAGAAAACTATTGGTAATTACATGAGCAGACTTGCTATCTAAGCTTGGCTTGGGCTTTGAGTTACATCATTTATTATGTCAAGAACATCAACATCTTTCTAGTTTCGCATTTCTCAACTTTTCAATTGAGCCAATAACATGAAATAACATTAAATTTACCAAACAACTGGGGCAATCCCATGGAAAAATGATGACTCCGAGCCACAGGCTAACCTCAGAGATTTATTTTTGTTTGTTTACCTTAAAAGCATCTAAGATCCTTCTCATGATATTTTGCTATAAACAAATACGTTTTCTAATTGCATTATGTTTATAACAAAATCTTGACCCCTTACAGCCTATAATAATTACAGTACTCTATAATAATTACAGAACTACAATAATTACAGCACTCCAGCTTAACTCCTCAAAAGGGTAAGAAAATATGATCCAAGTGTGGACCACATTTGTGGAAAGCACCTGATATAAAACATGCTCAGCTCTGGTTCCACAAGTTTTTTCAAAGAACAAAAACCCTGGGATTTTTGTATGCCAAATCTATTCCTTGATACACACTGGCATATGGTTACACAAACAGCCAAGCCAGTGCAATGCTGAGCAAAATGCTTCACAAGCAGCAATGCCACAGAATGTGAAATCACAGTGTCAAAATTACTTTCATGGTTCATACAATCCATTTTTTATATTCAGAACCATGTTTTATTTTTCCTTTAGGAAAAAACATGCAATTTAAAAAACATATTCCTGAAAGAAACCATTCTGGCAAACCACAGTTTTCCCGACTCAGTTTTCTTACAACCAAAGCATTGATGTTACACCTTTTTCAGACAGTGAGACAGATTTAAAAATGCAAGAAAAGAATTAAAAATTGTTTGTGAAATGAAAAATGAGCTCCACTTCTCTCAGGGGAAAACCTTCCAACACATCTGCCAATCTACTTACACAAGAAGGAGATCGAAATCTTCAACAGGTGCAGAGAAAAACATTTTATTAGATTATTCTGCACATTTTAGGTTTTTTTAGAGATTCTTAAATGCAGGAAGGTAAAGAACTGTCCCTGAACCCACTGTGGGATCCAACTTTTAGTGGCTTCAGCAGCCTGGTAACTGATAGTGACTGAGACTAAAAGTTCTAAACTTTAAAACAAGGTCTGGCAGTGATTTTCAATAGCCAAGTGTGCTACAGCCAGTACTCACTTTAATTGCTATTGAAAAAGCCTTGGAAAAACTACATGGATTCTGGAATGAGGTACTGGGATGTTAAAGCAATTTTACTGAATGTTTCTTCCCAGTAAAAACATACTATTTCCTTCTTTCTAGAAAAGATGTTTCATCAATACAGAGCATTTATTTTGCCAAACACGGACTTCAATCAAAAGTCTTTCCTTTTGTATAGGTCTAACTTTGTTGCTGAATTAGCTCACTAGAAAAGCAAGCATTACTGACACCTTGCAGCACTTGACAAGTGAAGTACAGCAAACAGGCACATCAGCAGAGGACGGTCAATATAAATTAAGTTTTCCCAGTATTTTCTTGAAAGTGTAACACAGAAGGGAAAGAGATTTTGTTATGGAGAAGGAGGATTGCTGAAATAGTTATTGAACAAACAACTGTTTTTGTTTACTAAGCTAAATAACTACTTCAAGTATGTTTTAACAAAGTCTAGTTGCATGCTAATTATACCAGTCTGTTTTGCACTACCCAGTTAGTATTTTCTTCATTCACATCAGCATAGCAGGCAATAGATAATTGTGCTGGTTTTGGCTGGGACTGAGTTAATTTTCTTTATAGTAGCTAGTATGAGGCTGTGTTTTGGATTTGTGCTGAAAACAGTATTGACAATACAGAGATGTTTTAGTTGTTGCTAAGCAGTGCTTATACTAAATCAAGGACTTCAGCTTCCCATGCTCTGCCAGGTGCACAAGAGGTTGGGAGGGGGCACAGCTGGGACAGCTGACCCCAACTGACCGAAGGGCTATGCCATACCCTATGGCATCATGCTCAGCATATAAAGCTGGGGGAAGAAGGAAGAAGGGGGGGACGTTCGGAGTGATGGCATTTGTCTTCCCAAGTAACCATTAAGCGTGATGGAGCCCTGCTTTCCTGGAGATGGCTGAACACTGCCTGCCTGTGGGAAGGAGTGAATGAATTCCTTGCTTTGCTTTGCTTGTGTGCGCAGCTTTTGCTTTACCTGTTAAACTGTCTTTATCTCAACCCACAAGTTTTCTCACTTTTACTCTTCTGATTCTCTCCCCCATCTCACTGGGGTGAATGAGCAAGCGGCTGTGTGGGGTTTAGTTGCTGGCCAGGGTTAAACCACAACAATAATTCATAATACTTCATCCACAAATATTAGAGATTACATTCAAAAAGCTGTACTGAAATTATTCAATAATTATCATTTCACTCCTCCCTAAATGTCTAGGTTAGTGTCTTCATCTCCTCTACCTGATTAACAGCTAAATCAGCAAAGTCTAGACACACTCACAGCAGTTGCAGTGCTGAGAAGTTGCCCTACAGCTATGGTCTCGGTTGCTTGTTTCTTTTGATAGTAGCATGGCACCACAAGTTATCCCACCAAAGATCAACTTATTGTATTTATATAGTCTTTCCCTTTCCAAGCCAAAGTTAAATGAAGTTGAAGGCAGCATCTACAGGACAAACCATAGTCACAGCCGTAAAGGATTAGAAGAAGCCATTGTTTTCATGTCAGACATGTTTTTATAATATAGACCATGTCTATTCTTATTATTTCATTTCCATCATCACACCAGCTTTTCAGCAGTCAGCCGACCCTTTCCCACACCAGTTTTAAAGGCTCATAAACATTATCTTTATTATATTAAGAGAGATTCAAAAATTTTAAAACAGATGTGAAGTCACTCCTGCCAAGAGCCTGCACACAGTGTGATTCAATAGGATGTGGGTGCTGTAATGTACTCAAAACAAGTCATTCTAAAACTCTGAGCTCAACTTGCTGAACAATTATTTTCATCTAGGAAAACAAAAGCTCAAGATAAATTAAGAGCTCCCATCTGCCTGGGACTACGAGTGATCCGATGACCTGACTATGGACGTTCCTCAAAGATGCTTCCATGGACAGCATCTGCGGACACAGAAGTGATGAAAAAACACAGGTGAATTTTTTTCTTTGCTTCTTAAAGAAGCTGTGTAAGGCAAACAGCGTCCATCACATATTTCCCGGTGAAGAGAGACAACAGAAATTCCATCACTCACTGTGCGTAGCTACAGGTTGGCCAAGTTTTTCCTTCATGCCACTAGCCAGCTTACGGGGGCTTAAATTACTGTCACGTACATAACAGCCATAAGCCCAGCTATAGCAGATCAGCTTTTCCTGGGCCGTGTGCTGCTCAGATTTCCCCTGCCTCCCTCCCCAGGGTTTGCTGTAAGCTCTTTCCTTCGGCACTGCAGCTCCTGGAGCACTCATGGCTTTTTCTCCTCACCATTTGGGGCTAAGTCAACACTCTTCCCACAATGCAGAGTTGATCCATGTGGCATCAGTATTTCTTTTTCCATTTCCTCTCGGCAGCCAGTAGCTTTGGTTTTCTAACTTTTTATGTAAAATCTCTGTGTGGTGATATCTGCAGGAGTTTTTCTGCGTGTCTCTTGGAATTTACAACGTTCATCTGTAGGCGGTCAGCTTAATTTTTTAAACAGCTGAGAACTTTATATAAAACAAATACAGTGGGTTGTCTCAAGAAACAGCCTTTCCTCAGATAAGGATAAGGCCAGTCTTGGTTGTTTGGTTGCTTTGTTGTTTTTTTTTCTTTACTTCAACACAATTCTGTGCCTCTTGTTAGTAGGCAGAGAACGTCTTTCAGTGGGTGTCCAGGAGGGGGGACCTGCTATGGCTGATACATTGGGAGTGCTCTGGACATAAAAGTGCTGCAACTCTGCTCTGAGACACCTCACTTGCAAGTGCAGTGGCATGAAAGGAAGATGAAGAACAAGGAGTTAATGAGTTTCATGGTGTAAAGTGTCCCACTTCAGAAGCTGTGATTTATTAGGACTGCCTCCTCAATAGGTACCCCAGCAAGGCTCCCCAGCTACTCCACCAAAACCCCACACCAGGACAAGCTGAGAGAATAAAGGGTTATTATAGTCCTGTTCTTGTTGGCTACTTAAAGGTATTAAGCTCACAGTTCATCTTTTTAACCACTTATCTCTCCCCCATGTCACATTCCCCCGGTTTCCTCTTACCACTACAGTCTAGTCTGCAGTTGCATTCAAGCAATCGTGACCACAACTGAATGAAAGTAAAGGAAAAGGAACTATTTTGTCACTTCCACTATTTGTCTAATCGATAACACAGACAGTATAAACAATGAGGTAGTAAGATGTGAAATCTTGTAAAGTATTCCATATATTCAGCTCTTAAATACTCTGAATGGCACTGAGCACAAGCAATCAAATCCTATGTGGTTTGAAAACTAGCTACAGCTCAGCACTGTTTGCCATCTGGGCAGATAAAGTGAGGTTGTGAGCAGGGGCAGTTTCCAGGGTGTTTAGGTTGGCAGCCACACGGCAACACGAGCCTTCCTGTGTACCAGGAGAGGGCAGACATTCCCTCAGCCTTCTCTGAAAGTTCTGCTGGAAATAAGAGGACCTGCGCAACTACATGAACATCTGAACAAAATATGCCAAAAGCGAACATAAATTCACTTACAAAACAAGATTTGTCTTTGTAAGCACACAACAGTAACTTCAAAGGAAATACTGTCAAAAATACACTGTAAACAACACACTCTGCATAGTAATATACATACAATAAATGCACAGAAAGAGACTACAGGAATTATTCCAGGCCATGGAACAGGCGTGTGTCCAGGTCAAGGACTCCCAGTTCTAGGGATCCCCACTACCCAGCTAACATCTCAAATACTATGTTCTATCAGCGAGGGCTTTTACACAAGTTACAACAAGATGAATGTGCAAACACAAGTTCAGTATGTTAACTAGGATTAAAGTTACTGATTTCTGTAGCGCAGGCAAAATGTACACTCACTTCTGTACAACTACAAGGTACTCAGGCAAATATTACCCTTGAAAGGGTTTTAATTGTGTTCGAAGACAGGACCTGCTGGGCTTCTGTTTTCACATGCATGCCACGAACAGGACCATACAGAGAAAGGGACCACAGAGATCTCCTCTTCTGTACGTTGAGGACAATACAGACACTAGAAGTCATGATGCCTCACCAAGCAGCTGCTGCTTGAAGGCTACCATCAATGCTATGTATGACACTACTGCCCTCTCCTGGAAGCAGCTCAGCTGCATGTCCTTAGACTTCTACAATCAGCCTTCAACATTTTTTTTTCTTCTAAAATTGGTAAAGATTTGAATTTTCCAAGCAACAGTATACAAATGGGATACTAGACTGATATTAAACAACGTGAAAACACTGCAGTTATTTATAGGTTATCGTAACCAGTATTTTGTATTTCAGAAACAAAGATATAGTACTAGGAATTTGATACAAACTTTCTCCGAAACCAGCCAAAGTAACTGGTCCGTGGACCATCCAGTGTAACTTGAAACACTTCAACTAGGAAACTTAAATGCATACAAAACCATTAAAGCAGATGGTCTGCTCTATGGAGCACCCTCCAGATATCATGTGACACTAAAAAGCAGCTTTCATTTCTTATTTAAAACCAAAGTAAACAGCAATATAAAATCCCAATATAACAAACTCACTGTGCAAGTAGGGATATGCCTGGAGCAAAATTTCCTAATCTTCCTGAAAACATGTGTTTTGCTCTTTGGACTAATGCCATCTCCCTTTCTGTTGGCTCTGCCCCCTCAGGGCCACGCACTATTCAGCTGAATAACTCTAAGGTTCTCACTTGCAGGCAAATAGGAAGGAGTTTAATGAATCACAACATTTTGTTCATATTTTGCTTGGAGGAAGCATTTTCCACATTTTCTCCCTCTTAGTGAAGTTCAGAGAAATTCCACCCAACCCCTGTACAACTGCTTTATTGAGACCAAAAGTTCACTGTCAGATCCTAGGGTTTCCCTACCAACCAAAAAGAAAGAGAAAAAGGGGCAGGGAAAATAAATGCTTGTATGGAGAGAATTAACTAATGAGCTTGCTGAGCCTTACTTATATTCCTCCAGAGACCTATGAAGACCACGGCTGTGAATGGTGCTTGCGCATACGTACAATCACAGCTCACATGCTGTGGAATGCTCTTTCAACTATAAAAAAATTCTTCTGAAATTCCTTCTCAGTGATACAGGATTCATTGGAACTTGAATTCCCATTGCTGTTCAACGTCAAATAACGAGAAAGATACGTGGGAGAAAACAGAAAAGATTTGTGCAATAGAAAATCTGACTTCAGCTGGCCTGCCAGCAGAGTAAATGACACAGCCCTTGCCAATTGCTTTTATCATCTTAAGTAAAGGTTTGCAAAATAGAAATCAGGGCACGGTTACTCACTGCTGTTGCTTTGATACCTGCGTTGCTCTTTGTTGGTTCAAAGAAGTGTAGGGGGTTGGGAGTGAGCTAGCAATTTTGGTCTCTCCAAATGGCCATTTGAGATAGGCATGGCCAATGAGGACAGCATGGAGCAAAATTACAGTTCGACTTCTAAACTGGGAGCTGGACTTATGGAAATAACCTTACAAAACAAGACAATCATTTCAACAGTAAGATAGAAGTCCCTTATTTTGACTCCAGGGAGTTGAAAGAAAAGCTAGATGTAGCACAAATTCACTGAAGAACAACTGTACTACCTCTGCTAAAATGGGATGGTAAGGATGCAGAGATGTGTACAGTTTAATATTTAGATACATATTTTTTCATAAAGAAATTCATTTACTTATTTTACTTATTTCAAACTTTTAATTAAAAGTTCAGCAATGTGGGATTTTAAACAGAGGAAATAAGCTTGAAGGCGTGTTCATTTGTAATATAAAAGGGTCTTTCATTAATCCCTAATTAAATATTTCTCCACACTTAAATCAGCTAGACATTCAAATAAGAAAGAATGAAAACACAAATAATTTCCAAGGAAATGCTATATGCAGCTCAAGAAAAAACAGCGTTCAGTTCTACTTTTCCTTCTTTTTCCTCTTCTAATACCTTTCCTTCCAGGCAATGGCTCCTGAATGCCCTGATGAAGAATTTACTCTCATTTCCAAAAGATAAAACAAGGAGATATTGGCTACTTTAGAAATAGCTCTTCTCTCCAAATTTACTAATATACTTTCAGAAAAAGATCTTAGACTGAAAGAGAAGAAAGGGCTATTACAAATGTATGTGAAAAAATACAAAAGCAATGGGTGGAACAAAAGCTGCTGATGTTTACACATAATTCATATATTAATTTTTTAAAAAAGGTAATGACAATAAAGAAGCTAAAAGAGGTATAGGAGCTTTCAGAAAATCTGTGTTACTAGTAATTTTTTTCAAGCATGGGTTTTCTTAATAAAAGCACAGTAAGGGCAAATTACATTCAGTAGCAAAGAAGATTAAAATACCAACCCTTCTTTTGCATTTTTCCATCTTGCTTTTACCTCAACAGATCAAACAAACTACTTTAACAGCATTATGAAGTTACCCAACAAACAAAAAGCATGAAAAAACATGTTATAAAGAAATACATTTTATACTTAGAGAACAGCTTAGCATACTAGTGGGGTAAAGGAAAATCACTTTTGCAACAAATTTGATGCAAAGAAAATTCACAAGTCTAAAACAGTTTCATATTATAAAAATTAATGAGATGTACAGACATCTTCAGCATGAGACTCATCTCTCAACTTCTTTTCTTGCTTGTGGGTTGTTTTTTCTTTTCCCCTTACAAATTTTTGAACTTGTACTTGAGATTCATGATATGGAATTTATTAATCAGCAAAGCAATCTATGACTGCTGTTCCCTCCCATTCATACCGTTAGGGAAGACAAACAAGTGTCATGGCAGTAACCAGCCAGTGCTGTCCGGGCTATACCACAGGGCTGAAGTGTCTGCCTCTGTAAAATCAGTCAAAAGTAATTATGCTCTATAGGAAAATATAATTTTAGACTTTGTCTTCTTTTTAAGGAAAATTTTCAAAATTCAATACAAAGCTGAGCTCATCATGAACTGAAAGTGTAAATTTTTTCTGGTTTTAATTGCAAATTACATTCTTCAGTTCCTTCATCTGTCCATGGAAGAAAACCCGTGTTCAGATTCTGTGTTTCCTAGTCTGTCCCTCTTGAAGTTTGTCCAACTTCAGAAAGAGTTGCAAACAGCAGAGAAAAATAAGCCAAGTAAATTACCACTCCTATCTTCTAAGCAGGAATACAAGGAAAAGCACAAGCAAAGGCAGCACATTTCTGTGAGTAAAAGAAGTAAACACACCTCTTCTCTTGGCCATGACTGTGTCCCTCCTGACTGACTGTTTTTGCTGTGTTAGCAAGCCAGACTCAAACAAAAATTTTTCAGCAGTTGTAGCATTTAAAAAGTAGATCCCCTGTTGCCTAAGAAAACCAAGCTCTTGATATAGCCCTGTCCTTATGCTGGTCAGTTCTGAAGCCTGTCTCTTCCAGCTATCTCCATGTTCTCAGGCTGTTTTCTATTAGAGGTGTCAGTCCCTTCTGGGAGATGACCAGAATCAACCACTGCCCTCCCACATGAGTGAGGATATGGCAGTGTGAACTTGGTTTCCAGAGAAAGCCATGTTACCAAAGGTAAATCAAAATCCATACACAGCATTACATATATGCAATATTTTCATAAATAGGTAGGGGAAACATCAAATTTATTAAATAATGTGCCAATTAAAGACTCTCCTATGCAGTACAAACTGCCCTGCCCAGCACATACTGCACATGCGCACCCACGGGTGCCCGGCACAGACAGGAGGTGGCTCTACACCACACTCCCCCACATTTGGGAAAATTATCCTCCTCCTGCATTCATCTCCCTCCCCATCCTCATTTTTCCTGCATCACACTTCTATTCATTTCTCTGTAGATTTCTAACATGTCTTATTTAGTGGCTCACACCCAGCCTGCCATCACATCACCCACAGCTCCCAACACAAGGCCGAAAAGGAAGGAGGCCAAACTGCCCCAAACATGCCCGTGCTCTGCGGCACCGCTGCAGAGTACTATTACAGGAAACACTTACTGGCAGTTGCAGTGTTGGATAATGCTGATTGACAAGCAATGACAGCACTTTTCAAAGTTTGGCGTACATGGACATGCAACAAAAGTAGAATGAAATTGGGGAAGCACAGCAGCAATCACTGTTTAGACATGGATTATCAGATAATTCCACTATTTCCCGTGTTAGGGAGAATGTATGAATGCGTACCGTAATTTAGCTTTAGTTAATATGCACCATCTCTTACTTAAATTTAAATCTTTTGAAAGCTCCTTGAAATGCAACTGGAGGTTGCACCAGAGGTTCAAGTCATGTATGGCTTTTTCTGAAGATTTTTAAAAAATATCTGACATCGCTGTGCCAGCAGTAGCAACAGCAAGCACAGAAATAGAAGCATGTAAGTAGATACAGGAAGAAAGCAGAAATGTTGCAGAGGATGAAAACACAACAGTAATGGGAGCCTTCCATTACCTCCATGGAAACTAGATAACGTCACATCAGGAGGTATTGCAAAGCCTACATCCAAGGATATGATTAGCAGCAGCTTCACTGAGCAGCTAGGCAGGAAACCCACAAACAGAAAAGCAACAGTTCACTTAACCCTGAGCAGTGTGTGGCACCCGGCTAAATGTCAGCATCAAAGAACTGCTCTGCAGCACTGACCACAGCACACTCAAATGCAATATTCATGTAGGAACAGCAAGAATGTAGCTTAGTGGATTGTTTAACTTCAAAAGCAGAAACTGCAGGAAAGTAAGAAAAGGCGTTTCTTAAACTCTTAAAAAGGAGTTAAAAGAGGCAGTCGATACACTAAGCCCATGGTGGGAAGCACAGAAACTATTTAAAGACACAACATTGAAGATTCAGAGAAAATATCACTTATCAAAAAGAACTTTAGAAGGACAAAGAGAAAGCCGTTGCAGCTGGAAAATATGGTAAAGGACACCACAAAAAAAGAGAACATTTTTCAAAAAGCATCAAAAGGTCCCAATGACACAGGAAGGATCATGAACTCCAACAGGTTAAGTGCAAAAAGACAATCAGGTGGCGTTAAAAACACAAAACCAACACTCAAAAAAGAACTCACAGAAGTCCTCAAACCAGTAATATACTCATGTATCAAAAGCGAGAACCCTGCCAGAAAGCCTAAAGGACCATGAGATGATCAAAGCATACAAGTAACATTCAGAGATAACGCCAGAATAAAACCAAAAAAACCTTTCTTTGTATCCATGCTCGCGCCGAAGGGAAGTTCTCATTCCAGGACACCTCTGTTTGGGGAATGCCTCAGAAACATCATTAGACTAAGGAAGAGATCAATGAAGTGAACAGCAAGATACTGTCAGAATGAGAGCTTATCTACCTAAAATTCTAAAGGGTTTCTAGGATTAAATAGTCAAAGCCATGGAAACATCAGCTCAATAGCTTTTTATTTAAAAAAAAAAGGAAAAAAAGAAAGAGTTAGTTATTATCAGGAGTAAAGCAAAACGCAAAGAATAAGTAATTTTACCACTCTTTAAATCCCAGGTGTGCTTTCCACCTTCAATGCAACCTTTAGTATTGTTATACTTGCTACAGAAAGAGCTCAAAAACAACTGGGGAAGATCCTACTGGTAGAACTGGGAAAGGTTCGGAGAAAGGCAACAGGGAAGAAACAGCTTCCGCATCAGAATGATGAAGTAAGCCAGGACTATTCGAGATGGAAAAGAAGCAACTGAGAGGAGATACAACAGAGGTCTATAAATTAATGTGTGACACAGACTGACGGGGTACAAACATTCATTTGCTTCTTATCCAAAGAACTAGCTGCCATCAAACGAACCAAAGGCAGCCAGGGCAAAAATAAACAGTGAAGGCAGTTCTTCAAACATGGTAAAAGCTGTGACACCTTTTTGCTGAAATATATCTAGATGCAAAACTTAATATGAATTCAAACAGACACTGGTCAAACTAATGGAATAAAGTTCTCTTGGAAATATTATTAACTATAAAGACACCTACTGTCTCCAGGAGCCTGGGACACAAAAGGGCTGGAGACTGGCAGTGTATGGCAGGGTCTGTAGACACTACCTTCCTGACCGCCCCTTATGCGCATCTCCACGCGCCTACCATGACCACAAGCAGAAACGTGATGTTGAGCTTGACAAACCACTGCTCTGATCTGATCTATTTTTACATAACAGTCATTAAGTTAGAGTGGAGTGGCTGCTGCCGCTTTACTTACTTGGCTGGGCAACCTCTGAAAAGGATAAAAAAATCTTAAGGCATCTGAGGCCTTGTCTGTCTGTTCTGAAATATGTTTCGCACTGGACGCTTAGTTAGCGAAGAAGTATTAACGAAGACTGCCCTACAGTACCTACTTCATCAAAGTTGAACAGAACCATCACTTCAAGTGTTCCTGTGATCTTGTTGCATTACAATGAAGTAATAGTAAAAAATGTACAGAGAAAGTTAATCTTTATCCCAAGCCAAGTAATTTAGCACAAAATTCAAATGTGTAGTTACACAGATGCACCACACACTTCCCGTCTCAGTTTTTAAAAAAACCCCAACAGGACTAACCAAATATTGAGAGGAGACTCAGATAAAAACGTGACCCAAAAATCAATTCTCACTTGCTCAGGATTCTAGGTGTTACCACATTGTGTCCTCACTATGGCTATAGGCTTAGACACAGTGGTACAAGTCCCAGTTCATACAAATTATACTAACTATATGAAACCTCAGGACAGCTAAGATCTTCAGGTACAAAAGGGGCTTGCATTTGCAATCCCTCTGATGCTCTCAGTAGTGTCTTCACACCACATTTAAAGGAGAGTAGGAGGAGGGAGATCCACTCAAAGTGATGGTAAAAGAACACAGATTCACCAAGTCAGAGAGAAGGGCAGTATTTCATAGGGGAGAACACATCAAATGCAGTGAACAGAAGACAGTAGGACTGGCAAAGAACCTTGTATGATTTGGTAGCCAAGTCCCGTTATTCTTTAATGCCATCTGTGTTCCTCAGTTGTGTCTGAAAATCCCATCCAGGGAGAACAGGAAATACAGGAACAGAGATAAAGTTGGAAGATTCTGTGAAGAAGAAACCAAAAATTGTGGTGACCACAGTTCAGCCAAGTAAAGCAGATTTTAAGTTCAAGTGGAGGAGATTCAGCTTGACTACACTTGAGATACTTAAAACAACTAGCACTTTAGATGAGAATTAACTGAAAAGTATTTGTTGAATTTTACATTTGATTTCAGAAAGAAAAAAGTTCTCAAAAATTTAAAAAAATTAATTAAAAGCTCACTCAACACATATTTCACCATACTTAAAAAAAAAGAAGAAAGAAAGAAAAAAAAAAAGAAAAAAGAACTTCCTTTTTACACAGAGAAGTTGACCTCAGTCAACCCAGTCCAGCTGGCTGGATTTTGACTGATAATATGCTTTGAATGACATCTTCCTGAGGGTTTTGTAACCCAGGATTGCCAAATTATTCTACTTCCAAATCGACGCTACTAAAACTTGAGTTCCACTGCCCAAAATAAACAGAAAAGTGAAATAACAACACAGAAATATTTTCCTACCATGAATGACTATTGTGAGTTTTGGAAGTATTTCTTCTCCTGTATAAAACAACTTGGTGTGTTCTCTCTTCCCTGCAACTATTTTTTTCTCAAGCCATACATGCAATGGATGTGACACCATTTCTTTTTAAACATCCTTGCAGCCAGTGATTCAGGTGCAAATCAATCAGCAACTCATGTTACAAATCAATATTTACAAAAAGCTTAGCACTGTGAAGCTGTGAGAGACCGAAAGAGTTAATGTCTCAAACATTGTGGGGAGGCGAGCACACAGGAAAATACAGAACTGCCAAATGAACTGGGCCATAAGGTACATGAGAACCATGTGTGTCATTTAGTTTTCATTCCTCCTTTCTTTTGCAATTTAATTTCCTAAATTGTATGAGATGCATGAAAGGAAGTGCCAGAAAATGTACCCACCTTTTAGGCAAGGGAGATGGAAAAATAATGATAATACATACATATATATTTTTTCTACAGAAATTATTAAATATCCAAACCATAATCCAATATTTTCTACAGATCATCTTGAAACCATTTCATCATTCCAAATCAAAGGTGTAATTTTTTTTCCACTTACAAAGATTCAGGAAATTTTGAGAAAGACCATTTGTTTGATTTGCATTCAGTGGGGACTTACAATATCATTTTGTGTACAGTGCACACTAATCTGCACATTAACATATAGTGACTAGAAAAAAAGCAAGCAACTGAAAAGCTGACTGTACCTTTTTTTCTAGTCTCATGTTTTGCTGCTGAGAAAATAGCTCGGTCTGGCTTTAGGCCTGTGAATGCTCTGTCAAATCAATCAAAGGAACTATAAAGATACTGGAGTCGAGCAGCACCAACAGGGGACTTCTTGAGGCCTCTTGCCAGATATAGCAAGGTAAATATGAAAAGTTTAATATTCCAGGAATGAACTAGTGTCAAGTTTACAAACAGTATATACCCAATACCCTGCCAGTCTCAGACCTCCCTTCCAGGGAGACTGCCCTCTCCCTGGAAGGCTGCTTCCATTGCAGTTATCACATCTTGCTCTCTGGGAGAGATTTCTGACTCAAAAAGCCACAGCAGCCTGTAACTACTCCTTGCTTTAACAAAACCGCTAGATTACAAACATAATAAGGACT
Source organism: Mycteria americana (assembly GCF_035582795.1). Lineage (NCBI taxonomy): Eukaryota > Metazoa > Chordata > Aves > Ciconiiformes > Ciconiidae > Mycteria > Mycteria americana. The sequence continues at coordinate 18,374,692 of NC_134372.1, forward strand.
GACTCATTTTTGCACTGCAAAATTCCATTTCTTTGTTTGTTTCTTTCACACTGTAGCACTTTGAGCATAGTCTTGGTATTGAGACTGTCACCAGTACAAGGAAGAAAGGAGAAATGGGGCTAGACCTGATGACCTCCCCACAAGTCCCTTCCAACCTGAACGACTTTCTGATCTCTTTATTGTTGATAGTAGCATCTCAATTTTGTGATCTTATTCCAGTAAACAAATGAATTACCTTTCAGTTGTCCTTCAGAGTCTGGGCTAACCCTCACTTTAACACCTATATTTTGCTTGGTTCCACACCAGTCCAGACTCATCTCACTGGTACTATTGTAAATCATTGACACAGAACATGAACAGGTTAGACCTATAACAAAGCAACAGGTTTAGTACACTTCATATAAAATTTTCTTCATTTTTAAGCTGTTGCCCGAAGTAATGTTCTAAGTATGACAACTTCAAAAAAGAAAAATAGTATGAGAAAGAAATAAACCAAAACTTTAAAGAAAAGCATAGCTTAGAAAAAGATATCACTGATTTAATTGATGTAGTTCTGGGAAAAAAGCAAAAGGACCGAAGCCAGCAAGATGCTAACGTGAAAGCAGAATGATAGCAGCCCAATGACAGAATTATTGTGCTTCTGACCAGCTGTGAAAGTGGCCTTCCTTGTTCGTGGCCTTGTCTTCTAATATAAAATCTGAACTTCTCCTTTTCATTTAAATTGAATTATAGTCTCATTCAAATACTCAAGTCCCAAATAAAGACCTTAGAGTAAGCAGAAGTTCTAGAAAGATTTTCTTCACTCTACATCAAAGAAATAGGAAGATTTTCTTAACAGTGAAGCCATTTACCATTCAACCACAATTGACACACTATTATCAGTCCACAACCTATTCCCAGCACCTCTGCCACAGTTTTCAATTAAAAGATAGTAGCACAGGGTAAGACTTACTAGTCTAGGGCAAAGGATATGTCATAACCGAATGCATACAAAAGGGGGGAGGGAGGCAGAAATGACAGCAATTAATGATACATGCATTTTTAAAGAGACCAAATACATTTTTAAGACATTCTTTAATCTCGGTCTTTGGAAGTCTTATAGAAGACGATCCCAGAGAATAAGGGGTGGGATTAGATGGTGCTGGCAGTCCTCTCTGAGATCTATTAACTGGGAGCACAGTGAGATTAAATGCAGGCACTGTTTTGTGATACCACAACAAAATAGCTTATTTGCCTGTTACAGCTGGAGTAACACAAAACACGGTCTTGAAGAGCCTGAGGGGAGTAAGCTACACAGGGTCTACAACCTCCAGGGACTACAACCCCAGAGCTTTTCTGGGCAGATCTAACACGGGCTCTACACTTCCCTCAGAATTTGATATGAACTCCATATCCCTTACCACCAAAGTCCAGAAAAACTGCAATTTTGCTTGTTTTAAGCAAATAAACTATTTCATAGTTACTTCTTTGTAAGGTACAGCCTAGTTAGCCACTTCTATGAGCACTGAATCTCCTTGATAAAAAAAAAAAAAAACAACCAGACACTACATAGATTTCTTTTGATTGCTCTGTCATACTTGTAATTCAGAAAGCGTACATCTCTCCCTTCTTTCAAACAGACCTTCCCCAGCTGGGAACAAGGTACCCAGCTGTCTCTCACAAGGTTTCCTCCATATCACAAGTTATGGTGACAAGCAAAGGACTGACTACGTTGAAAGCTCCTGCTCTAATTACATCTTAGCTCTAATTACGGTCTATAATAACATTTCATGGAGGCCACATCTGTAGGAAAAGACAGTATTTTACCTAGTAACTGACACAACTGAGGAAAAAACCCAAACAACTTTTATCCTTCAATGTATCTGAAGCTCAAAACTTGTGTTTTTCCCAGCAATACCAGCTTCCTAGCTTGTATTTTTAGACTAACAGAGTTATAACATAGTAATACTTAACTAGGATAACATTAATCATTTGCTTTCATACATTTAAAAATATTTTCATTACTTTTCTAGTAGGAATACAAACATCATATACAACTATGGGAGAGAAAGATTTAATACGTTATGCAGTCAGTGGTGCAAAAACCCGAACAATAATGCAAGAACAGCAGGGATGGATCTCTTTCCATACAACCTTTAAGCATTCCAGTTTCAGGAAGTGTCTTAATCATAACCCATATAATACTGTAGGAGTACAAAAGTGAGATTAGAAAGGATGTATACAGACTAGCATTAAATTCTGGTGTAAAATATGCTGGGATATCTACCATAAAAACAGTAACCGTCAATTAGATTTACCGCAAATGTCAAACATATGTTTAAGCCAAACCAAATCCTATCATAACTGTATAAAAACCTGGGACCAAACCAGTCCAATTTTACGTAAAACTTAATTCACACAACTTGTGATGCTGTCTGAAGGAGCTTTGTAAAGGAACATTTACACTTTATAGAAAGTTAACTGAAAGTATAGCAAATTCCCCCAGTCCCAACTTTAAAGTCTCTCTCCACAGAGGGACTTCAAAAATCCATGTTTTCTCAGGCAGTACCCGTGTGTTCTGGTGCATTGGTGTTTGCAGGTCTTTTGCACAGATATGTGTATGGATGTTACAGTGAGGCACCACCATATATGAAGAGCAGCAGCTGTCAATCCAGAAGATAAAGCAGTATCGTAGGTTTATATACAGACACGTTGGTGTCATTATGCCCACTTACACACTCATGATCATGAGGCCATGTATTGCCAAATTTTATCTGTGCTTTTATCATCTGCCAAATAGTGTTTTCTCTGTGTAAAAGTGAACTATCTGGTGATGTGTTAGTCCAGTAATAGCACAAAACTATTGCAAAAATGGCTGACAAAATACATAAGCACTTTTATTAAGTTATTTGTGATAAAAGGTTGAAAGTTGCAAGTCATCAGCATCAGCTGCTCATTTTTCTTCTTTTAGGAAGCATTAGAAGTATTTGGTTTCCATACCATTCCCACTGCAAACCAACTATTTTCTTTCTCAGTGCCAGATCCAACATTCCTTGCAGCCTTTGAGGATTAAGTCACTTTTATTTTTTATCCCACAGAGGAAAAATAAAACCAAAATTAGTACAGCAAGCCAAGCAATCAATATTTTAGATAAAGCTTTATGAATGATGCAGAGAAGAAATAAAGTGCAAAGTAAATTCCAATAATGCATTAAAATTACATTTAAAAGTTCTGATAATTGCACATTCATGTTTAGCAAACATTTGTTCTGGATACTCTTCCAATTCAATATTGCAGCTGATGTGAAATCCTGGTCTAGGAATCTCCTTTCCAAAGTCCCTCAAATGGGGACTTGGCTTTGTGTATTGTTTATTGAAGATAACAATAGTCACTTAATAGTTCAACAGTATGAAACCCAGGACTGAAAAACTATTAGCTAGACCTCTCAGAAAAATTCTTATTATCTATTTTATACCATCTTATTCACCGAATTATTTTTCAACCTTGGCACATGTAAGTATTCCGGTTTTCAAGCTTCTTACATCCATTAGAGCTTTAAAGCTTCATTTTTTCTTTCAAATGAAAGCTTTATTCATAAGTAATTATTTGATTCTAGTAACAAGAATTTTATGAAAACTACTTCTGAGAGATTAGAATTAAGATCACCAAATGGCTTTTAGCAACAACAATCCTTTTCTACTCTAATGCAGAGAGAGTTGTGTCCAAACCTTAGCGACCTAATACATGTCACACAGCCAGCATCAGCAGCAGGATGGACTTTGGACCGTAGGAGACACTGCCCCCAACACACGTAAGCACCTGGTTGGCTTTTGCTCTTTCTTTCTTCCTTCTGTGGCCAGGAATGGAAAATGACCTGTCTGGTAGCTGCATTCCTGGCAAGATAGCAGGGATTATTTCTAAAATCAAGGGTATGGGACTGTGATAACATCATCACGTCTGCCTTTATTACGGGAGTCATCACATTAGGAACTCTGACTCTGGCTTTGTTACTCAGTATCACAGATGCTTTTCTCTATTTTTACTTGGAAATAATTACAACTTTACAACTCTAACTACGAGACTGTTTCAACCACACACAAACATATGATGTTAACATAGGATTCTGCAATTCTAAAGGCTCATTAACGTGATCATCAGAGTACAAGCCATGTCTTGCAGCTTAGCACTTATGGCTTACCATTAAAAGACTGTAATAAGTATTTATAAAAGAATGAAAAAAAAAACCACCTCAGAGCACATTAATTCTGAGGGACCACATATTGCTAATACTACTTAAATTCAAATACTTCATACAATGTTTTTCTATTATTATTCTGAAAGCCATACTTCAGAAACAAAACTAAACTACATTTCATATAAATAGCATTTGCTAGCTGAAGACCTCAAGAGCAGGCTGGACAGGAGATGCTGAGACTGATACTCTGCTATGAAAAACCAACAAATGTGGTAGCTTGGCAGCTGAAAGACACCTCTGCTTCAGCTGAGGTAGTGTAATGAAGCTACTGAGCAATGCGTATTCACTGGTCTGAAAATGTGATCATTAGGTATCTGTATCACAGTCACTGCTCACCCATGTTTATCAGTCCAAGCTACTAAACAATTTGGGTGGGCTGACTTCAAAAGGAAATCATAAACAGATTCTTGTTTCTCTTTTATCTGAAGAGGAGAGGCTGCTCGCCTTTCCCACCAGCAAACTGAGCAACCTGCTCAGAAATGGGAAGGAAAAATGCCTGGGACCGACGAGGGAGCAGGTGCAAGAACAGCTCAAACTGATTCCTGACCTTTGTCTGTTGTGGGTGAGTGATAACAGATTTTCACTGCAACAACTGTCTGAACCATGAGTATATTACTCGGCTCCAAGTAAAGCATGTGTTGCCAGAGTTGATTCTTGTTAAATGTATTGCTCTAGCACTGCGAGAAGACAGGCTCAAAATGTTCAAGATGAAATGAAGCATCCTTGTACAGATACAGTTTGATGTAAGTATCTGGAGAAAGGGAGAATGCAACACTTTTTTCCTCATAAATCACTACCTTTTGGAAATTGCCCCTGCTTTAACATGGATTACCAACTCAACAGATTTGTTGCCATATGCTCAGTGAACCACTGATCTCTCTAATAAGGCAAAGGACCTATTGGAAGCAGGAAAGGAAGGGGAAGAGGAAATGTACTTTTAAATCGTTTTCCTCTCTCTACACTCGTATTCAAACCTTTTATTTTTGTTCATGAAACTGTTGTTTCAGATTTAATAATGATCATCTTTGGCTGGGACAACTAAACAGAAGTAAGTCTTTGTCGCAGTAACTCTATTGTCAATTAAATTACCAACTGATGGAAAAATTTCTCTTCATCCGAATGTGTTCGCATCTGATTACTGACAAGACTAACACTGTACAAAGAAGATTCACAGAGGCCACTACACAGCACTTATAGCATGGTCCAAAACTAACCTACCATCATCTATAAGCTTTCAGTCTTCAAGCCTCATATAAAGGAGAAAAGATCTGTAAAACTGCCTTCTCTAGAAGTATTACAAAGAGGCTACCAGAGGTTTGCAAATCCCACACTATTACATGGGCAGATACTTGACCATAGGCTACTGCAGCGGCATGATACTGAAATCTTTCACAGACGCTGCTGAAAGCGCTGCCATCACAGCCGAGCTGGATAGCTGGATAAGATGCACTGCAGAAGGTCAAAGGAGGTAGAAAACAATTATTCAGAAAATATAAAAGGCACAACACATGGAATGATATTTAGATGCTTAAAAATTAGATTTGTATTAAAAAAGGAGAGGAGACCAGCTGATGAAATCTGCTTGAGGCACTGCAATAGACAACTCAGCTGTCTTAAAAGGGCTGCGAAAGCTGACACTGGGATCTCAGACAGTCTCTCCCAGCCCAGAAGTAATTTAGATACTGCCTTTTCTCAGGCAGATCCTGAGGCTGGGGCTGGAAAGCCAAAACATGCTGCTGGACCCAAGTGCGCTCTACTGCTTGTAAGCCACCAAGCACAAAAGCAGTTCCATAAATCACAACCTGCCCATTAACTCAGAGGAAATATTCCGGCATTTAAATTTTTTAATGGTATAAGAGCGAAGATGTTGCTTGCCATTACTGTAATTTCAGATATCCCATTCTGAACTCATTTAAGGCAGTATACGTACTCGCTTCTAACCACTTTACAGTGCATATCCTCATTTAAGTCTGAAAGGTTAATTTATTTGCCAGAACTTCTGCATAAGAATTCTGAAAATGATCATGCTTTTCCCCTCAGCACAAATGCTTTGAGATGACTTAAAAATAATATAAGTAAAAAAATGCATTGCTCACTGAGTAACTACCATCCCTGTATTTGTTCTATATATGTATCCATCAAAGCATCCAGACTCATCTGGCTGTGGCAACAAAGTCTAAGAGGATATTTAGAAAAATATTTCCCCCTGAAGGCACAGGTGCAAATGGCCAAAACAAAGGGCTCCAGTCTAAATATTTAATAAATACAAACTCACAAAAATCAAGACTTCATTCACCATAATTTTTTCTGTCAATTTGACAAAGGAGAATAAATACATATGTCTTTTTAGATTTAAGTATCAAACGCTGAATCATCTGGAAAATGAAGAGCAATTTACAGGATAAATTTATAACTCAAAACATAGATATTATAATGATTTTCCATCAAATAAAGTAAGGTGTAGCAAGGCTCTGCAGGGAGAAAATTAGAAGGGCCAAAGCTGAGCTAGAGCTCAATCTGGCTGCTGCTGTAAAAGACAACAAAAAATACTTCTTCAAATACATTAGCAGCAAAAGGAGAGCTAAGGAGAATCTCCAGCCCCTAGTAGATGGGGGAGGGAACACAGTGACCAAGGATGAGGAAAAGGCTGAGGTACTTAATGCCTTCTTTGCCTCATTCTTTAATAGCAGGGCCAATTGTCCTCTGGGTACCCAGCCCCCGGAGTTGGAAGATAGGGACGGGGACCAGAATGGAGCCCCCATAATCCAGGGGGAAATGGTTAGTGACCTGCTGCACCACTTAGACACTCACAAGTCTATGGGGCCTGATGAGATCCACCCGAGAGTACTGGAGGAACTGGCAGAAGAGCTCACCAAGCCCCTTTCCATCATTTACCAGCAGTCCTGGCTAACTGGGGAGGTCCCTGCTGACTGGAGATTAGCTAATGTGACGCCCATCTTCAAGAAGGGCCGGAAGGAGGACCCGGGGAACTACAGGCCTGTCAGCCTGACCTCGGTGCCGGGGAAGCTGATGGAGCAGATCATCCTGAGTGCTATCACACGGCATGTAGAGAATAACCAAGGGATCAAGCCCAGCCAGCATAGGTTCAGGAAAGGCAGGTCCTGCTTGACCAACCTGATCTCCTTCTACGACAAGGTGACCCGCCTAGTGGATGAGGGAAAGGCTGTGGATGTTGTCTATCTAGACTTCAGTAAAGCCTTTGACACGGTTTCCCACAGCATTCTCCTGGAGAAACTGGCTGCTCATGGCTTGGACGGGTGTACTCTTCGCTGGGTAAAGAACTGGCTGGATGGCCGGGCCCAAAGAGTGGTGGTGAATGGAGTTTACTCCAGTTGGCGGCCGGTCACAAGCAGTGTTCCCCAGGGCTCTGTGTTGGGGCCAGTTCTGTTTAATATCTTTATCGATGATCTGGACGAAGGGATCAAGTGCGCTCTCAGCAAGTTTGCAGATGACACCAAGTTGTGTAGGAGTGTTGATCTGCTGGAGGGTAGGAAGGCTCTGCAGAGGGACCTGGACAGGCTGGATCGATGGGCCGAGGTCAATTGTATGAGGTTTAACAAGGCCAAGTGCAAGGTCCTGCACTTGGGCCACAGCAGCCCCATGCAACGCTACAGGCTTGGGGAAGAGTGGCTGGAAAGCTGCCTGGCAGAGAAGGACCTGGGGGTGTTGGTTGACAGCCACCTGAATATGAGCCAGCAGTGTGCCCAGGCGGCCAAGAAAGCCAATGGCATCCTGGCTTGTATCAAAAATGGCATGGCCAGCAGGAGTAGGGAAGTGATCGTGCCCCTGTACTCGGCACTGGTGAGGCCGCACCTCGAATACTGTGTTCAGGTTTGGGCCCCCCACTACAAGAGGGACATTGAGGTGCTGGAGCGTGTCCAGAGAAGGGCAACGAAGCTGGGGAAGGGTCTGGAGCAGAAGTCTTATGAGGAGCAGCTGAGGGAGCTGGGACTGTTTAGCCTGGAGAAAAAGAGGCTGAGGGGAGACCTTATCGCTCTCTACAACTACCTGAAAGGAGGCTGTAGCGAGGAGGGGGTTGGTTTCTTCTCCCAAGTAACAAGTGATAGGACGAGAGGAAATGGCCTCAAGTTGCGCCAGGGGAGGTTTAGACTGGATATTAGGAGATTTTACTTCACTGAAAGGGTTATCAAGCATTGGAACAGGCTGCCCAGGGAAGTGGTTGAGTCGCCATCCCTGGAGGTATTTAAAGGACGTTTGGATGAGGTGCTTAGGGACATGGTGTAGTGGTGGTCTTGGCAGTGTTAGGTTTATGGTTGGACTCGATGATCTTAAAGCTCTTTTCCAACCTATACGATTCTGTGATTCTGTGATTCTGTGACTGGTTTAGGTAAGAATGTACGTGGATTGCTCTCATGACTTGCCGTTCCACCCCGCATTTCCTCCTCCAAATCTCCCCCAATGTACTTTTACATACTGAAAAATTCTAAATTGATTTTTAATCCAAAAGAGTCCTCATCTTTAAAGCTGGTGTGAAATCCATACAGGTTACCTACCCTCATAAGTGGAAGAAGGGGAAAACAAACATTCACAAATTAGAGAAATAACACTCCTGTACTATTAAATATTTACTATTGGTATCCTAAGAGGATTGCGAGCTGAATTGCAGTGGAAGGTATTTTTTATTACTGACTAGACAATGAAATATTTTCATTGACAGATCCAATACTTGCCATTAGATATTTGTGTTGCAATTAAAAAAAAAATGGCCTCCACTCTCATGCTCAGAGCAGGGTCAGCTCCAAGGTCCAGTCTGGTCCAGAAAACCTCCAAGGTGGGGGTTTCTCCAGCCTCTCTGCACAGGCTGTTTCAGCTTCATTATCCTCACAGTGGCATTTTCTGTCCCTATATTTAGTTCAAATCTTCCCTCATTTCAATTCATGACTGTTATGGCTCATTCTCCTCCCATGTCCCCCAACAAAGCCCCTGGCTGTGGCCCTTTGGGAACTGGCAGACTGTTGTTTGGCCTCAGAAGCTGTCTCTTCTCCAGGCTAGATGAGCCAAGCTCCCTCAGTCTCTCCTCCCAGAGCAAGTGCTCCAGCCCCAGCCATCCTGGGGAGCTCCACTGGCCTCTCTCTAGTTTAGCAACATCTTTCTTGTATTGGGAGGACAAAACTGGACCCAGTATTACACTTGGTCTACCAAGTGCCAAATACAGGCCAAGAATCACCTCAATTTACTGATTACACTCCTGTTAATGCTGTTCAATATGCTATCAACCTCCATCACTGGCAGGACACACAACTCGCATCCAGCCTTGTGTCCAACAGGGTCCCCAAATTTTTCAGCAGTTCTTCAGCAGAACTACTCCCCACGTGGTCAGTCCCCAGCCTGTGCAGGGCATTATGCTATCCCAGGTGCAGAACTTGCTAAAAACAAGATGGACAATGTCTATTGCCCATCGCTCATCCACAGACCCTGTAACTTCAGCACAGAAGGCAGTCAGGTTGGTCAAGTTGATTTACTCTTGGAGAACCTGTGCTGGCTGCTCCCAGTCATCTTTTCCTCTTTCACATGCCTAGAAATGCTTAAAGAGTAATCACCTCTTCTCTGATCCAGACCTGTGCACAGTCTCAACGAGCCTCTCGCCCAGTAGCTCACCCAGGAGCTCCAGACATTGGAGCCTTTCCTTCACATGAAGGGCAAACTCTCCTCTTCCCTGGCTGTCTTTTACTGAGAACTCTCTACCCACTCACCACCAAATACATGAGTACCCTCCTTCTTACTTATTCCATCATAGTTCTGCCTCCACTGGCAGAGGTCATTTTGAAGAAGAAAGCAGTACCTATCCTACACCTCACGAAAGCAAAGAGTAATTGAGTTCTTGTCTCCATTTGATACCTTCTTGCTAACACAGGCTGCACACACAAGCTCAAAACCAGTACTTTTATAATTTAGGAAACCTGAGATCTGGGGATGCTACACAAAGCTTAGTGTCCTACTAGTGTTCTACTGTGCAAGTTTGGTGAGTGAACCAGAAACACAAATAAACCTCAAAGCCATAGGATCCCTAGAATATCTTCATCCCTTGCTGTTTCTGGAAAAAGCTTAACTTGTTGGACTACTTTTTTTGGTTCATCACCTTTTTCTGTACCACGGACACCCACTTAGAGACAATAAGCTCAGTTGGTTGACGAGCCCCTAAGTTAAAATGCTGACACTGATTTACGAAGCAGCAAGCCGTGCAAAGGGTGAGACTGTCCTCTTGTGAATTTTCTCTTAAGCCACGGAAAAATATAATTATAAGGAATACATATTAGTAGGAAACTATGGTCTGATGGTTCAATTATTGCTTTTACTATGGTGTGCTACCATAGCACATCATCATATGTTAAAATTTCAGCAAGAGAATCATGTGACAAGTTTTATTTATACATTCTAATTATGCAATTAATAATCTTGATAGAACTGTTTTAGCAATCACAGCAGATATTTGCCATATGCACACCAGGGGATCACACAGAGAAATTTGTAATCCTGTAGGAAGCAGAAAATATCTTTCTCCTCTATAATGAAAATACAGAAATCTGTGTTAAGGCCATTTCATGTGGCCTATGTGGGAGATGGCTGTTGTAAAAACAACACAACAGCTTCATGCCTCATTACAGGCAGTTGCCCACCTGAGATTAAAGGGAAATGACTATTGCTCTTAGACGTCTCCAGTTTTTGGTACTTTAGTTACTGGTCAAAACAAACATGAAAATACAGGAAGGCACAACCTTCTAATTTTAAATGTTGCTTGGAGCTGGTTTGACCATCAGATGGAAGAACACACTGAGCTCAGTAAGTAAAAAGGAAAATTGTAACTATGCTGCTTATGAAACTCAGCTGCTTACCTCATTTATTTGATAGGTAAACAACTACTTTTTGCACAGTTGAAAATAAATTTTGACACAGCAATGAAATTTTACCTGTGTATTACACAAACATAACTTCCCACATAGGAGATCTAAAGATCAAACTAATCTGACCTTAGCAAAGGTCAACAGGTAATAACATAGCACTAGAATGAGAAAAGCTGTAGCTAGAAGCCAAGGCAGCAACAGGTAACTTTTAAATGAAGAGCTATTACTAAAAGAATACTCAGGTTTTGTTAAGAGCTTCATTAAAATTTACATGCGCTACATCAAGAGAAACGTAAAAGCAGTTGAAAATTCTTTTCTGCAATTTATTTTTAAACCAAAAGTATCTACAGGATGGAATGAACCAAGCAGCGGCGCTTGGTTCAAATTTGCTTTAAAATATTTTATCTTGGTACTAGAGGTCAGCAGCAGAATAGCACAAAGTTGATCCTTACAGACATATTTTCCAGAAGCTTTGCAACTCGCAGGTAGCATGGTCTAGTCACTTATGTGCCTATGATCCTCAAATCTGCACGTGCTATATCGGTAGAGCCCATATAAGTATTATTTTACATACACTGCTAGACTGCACAGAGATATTTTTAAGCTAATTCTGTTTAGTGAAACAACAAAGATATGATCATGAAATTATCTAAATAGATAATTATACACTCTTCAATTGATTCTAAATGTTAAGCATCTTAAATTAATAGGTCCTAAAATTTCCAACCACTGAAACAATTTCTTTGACCAACGGACATGTCAGCTAGTAATTCTGCAGCATCCTAATTTAATGTATAGCCAAAATGAATAAGCAACAGAGGAGACTGGAGGCAAGTACCAGTTAATCGCTCATTTAAGAAGAGCAAAATTACCACAAGCAACCAGACCAAAATCAAAAGCATGTTCATATATATACTGGCAGTAGAAATTATCCTAATATAGATCAGTTACATTTTGTAATGGGAAGTAATTTTTAGACACTATATATTTTAACATATCATAAATTTAAAAAAATAGGTGTTTCAAGTAGCATAAGGATTGATCAAAGACATATAAGGATCTCTGAGAAGAGAAATACCATCTTTCCAGTAATAAATAAAAAATAATGAGCTAAGCCAAGACAGATTCTGAGGAACAACTTGCTAAAGGTATAAAAAGTACTATTATATTTATTTTCATAGATTTCAAAAGCAAGAAAACTGCCATAGGGAATTAAGAGCAAAAGGATGATAAAGATGCAATGGATATGCCCCTGACACTTAAGGCCACAGCAGAAAAGTTAAGTATAATTAATTACACTGGAGCTCAGTAAGTTCCCACTCTGGGGCTTTTCCTTAAACTGGGTGTGAGTCAGAGGAACTGTCAGAAATGAAAGAGGCAGGGGAAGAGGCTTTACAGTAACCAATAAAATCCACAGAAAAATCACCTGGAATAGCTGTCATTCAAAGAGCAGTTCTGACACAAAGTGACAAATATATTTTCTTTTTTTTGTGCTACTTCAGGATAAGCTTCACATGTTACTCTACACAGCTGCTTTCAGTTCTTTATAACTACCATAAAATTTCTCCATTAACTACTACGGAGCAAGACTGACTTCAGCAGAAAACAAACAGAAGGTGACAAATGGAAAGACAATATTCAAAAGCAGCTTAGAGGAGAGAAGAAGATGGATTCCTGAAATCTTCATATTTAATTGGGATTAATACGAATCAGCATTAATAGACCCGTATATTGGCCTAATATGGTGCAGACCTGCTAGCATGGCTTCTATTGAGTTCAGTCTTACCTCAAACTAAAAGAATTATTTGAAGTAGCCAACAAGTATATTATTCAGGGTGACCTTGCTGATACAGTGTATTTTAATTTCTGAAAAGCTTTTTGCAGGGTCCTTCACCAAAGATACTTACAAAGACTAAGTAGTCACCAGATAAAAGGAAAGGGTTTCTGTGTGCATTAATAATATTAAAAAAGCAAGGCACAGAAGATGGGAATAAACGGGCAGTTTTCACAATGACGGGGAGTCTGCAGTGCGGTTCCAAAGGCACTGGTGCTAGGACCTGTGCTGGTCAGTGTACTCATAAAATCAAAAGAGTATATGAGGCAACAAAGTTTGCAGATGATTCAGATTTTTTCAATGTTGTAAAAACAAGTTAAGGGCAGCAGGAAGCCTCCTTGTATGAAGTGACTAAGGGTAAAGTGGACGATGTGTTTATCAAAGTTGAGAAGTGCAATGTAACACACGCCCAAAACCAAGACAATGGCGAGAAAGCTCAGAAACATGGAATGCTCTCTGAATGAGGACAGAGACAGCTGTGGACTTCCAGCTTGGAAAAGAGTTAAAGAGTGGATATAATAAAATTGTATGAAATATTCAGCAGAAAACAAGAACAATTTTTTACCACTTATCCCACATGGAGAATTAGAGTATGTCAAATAAAATTGCCAGGAAGTGCATCTGAAAACAAAAATATGTACGTTTTGATATAGCATATAATAGCGTAGAACTTCTTGCTGTAAGACCTTGTGAAAATAAAGTAAGAAAATAATACTTGTTCTCAGAGCCAGGAATGCAAATATTTGTGGGGAAAAAGTATACCAATGATGATAATAATAAAGAAAAAACAAACAACAAAAACCAACCAACCAAAAAAAACCAAAACAAAAAAAAGTCAGCGCTTGAAAAAGATTTTGTAAGTTTGGGCAAGTGTGTTTTGAATGCTTTATTATTTGAAACAGCTATTCTTGAGATGCCATAATAGTTTTATTAACAAACCAAAATACATGAAGATTTACCCAAGCTAACATCTTTTCTGCTTATATTTTGTATGTAACACAAAGCAAGGACAGATCTCTAAGATTTTTCTTACTTGCAGATCACCTACACAGTGGATTTACAAGCAGAAGAAATGCATAGCAGAGGAAACCTCACATTCAAAAACTTGTTTTTTCATGATGGGATGAGTTATCCTAAATATTCTAGAACTGAATAAAACATAGATTCAAGGTTGAACTATGAACCAAAGGAGACTCACTTTCCAGTTGAAGGTCACATAGGGCAGATGTTGTTACACCTTGGAAGTGCACAGAAATCTCATGATGTCGGGGAAAATGAGAATAAATGATTCTCCTATCAGTTTTTATTACGGCACCGTTCTGATCTCTTGGATCTGAAGTGTAAAGCTATCCATCATCACTGTAGCTTAAAAATTGTAAATTATACACCAAGACTTCAAGCAGCTAAAGATAAAAAGAGAGACAAAGATGATATTCAGATGGCAAAAGACTCGCCATACCACAAGTGAAAAAGAAGACAGATCAAATGCATACAAGGAAGACAGTTGAGGGACTTCTAAAGAAACAACAGACTCACACAGGTCAGTGTGACAGGAAGTGTTTTTCGCATATTAGCAGATGGCTGCAGACATATTTTCATCAGGAAACATGACAAGAAATAATTTAAAGGGCAGATGCGGAGGAGCAAAAATGAAGGGCTCAGTAGGTGTTTACAGGGAATTCAATTCCTTCCCAGTATAAGGGCAGTGTAGGGGGGAAACAACTTGTTTAAAAACTTCAGAACTGAAGGAGACGAAGTCTTGTATTGCAAGCTAAGTGGATGACAGATTGCACCCTCAGTTTTGAGGATGAGTTCTGCAACTGAAGACAGACAGCTTCTGCATCACACACGTCCAGGGATTCCACCTCCCTGTCACAGCAAAAATTGTCACATCTGAAGCAACAGATTTTGAAAATGACCTTTGCAGCAGCATCCTGGATTGACACCAGAAAGCAAAACGGTATTCTTCAACCCTAGAAAAATGAATGATGCAATAATAAACACGGAAATCACAGTCCAAATCAGTATTTATGAACGTGAACCTAAATAAAAGGCTGAATTTAGAAAAAATACACACACATAATCATGCTTAACAATATCACAGGCACAGCACCCAAGTCTTGTTTGCTCTTTTCTTTTTATTTGGTAGCATAGACAGTCTATATATCCTGAACACGTACTACTTACACTGCATGCTCTTTAAAGAAGTAGGTCAGTAGCCTCCAAAACAACAGTTTTTAAAATATTTTTAGATATTTGTCTTTTTAATCTGTACCTAAAGGATATTCTCACATACAGAATCAAAGCTGAACACAGCTCATTATACCTTCCTACAGCTTGCAAGGATAGAGGTCTCTGGTTTCATAATTAAAACTGAAAGACGAACCTTTTCTTTCTGGTCTCAACTCCCAGCTCCAATTTCAAACCATTTACCTTGATGTTTATTAAAATCTCAACATGTCCAAAGTATTGAATTACTCAACACTCAGCAGCTGCTTGACCTCTCTCATTGAATCTCCTCCCTAGGTGAATACCCAAATTGAATTAAATGTTTACTAAATATGTGACTCAGGGTGGAAATCTATGCCAGTTCTGAGCCTTATGCTATGAAGGGTGTTGTTGGTGACCAGCAAATATGGAATTCAGTTTTCTTTACAACAGGCAGTTTTGCTGTAAGAAATATAAAACAATGTGCCAAATTCATGGCAGAACAAGCAGAAGGGAAAATACTTCTACGAAGCTTAACAGATTCTCTTAGAACATATTTAACTACCATATTTCTATGCTTTGTTATTTTGACTTTATATTAGCACTCTTCAGTACAGAAATACCTATAACTTCAATACCAGACCTTCCAGAATGTATCAGTATCTTTACTTAGCCTGCTCCTATTAAAGTGGCTCTGTCCAGGTCCTAGCATTTTATATGGTTATTTATCTAAGTCTTGAGACCTCTGCTACAGCTTTTCTGCTTTTCTTTTAACCTTTAAAATGAAGAAATACCAGCTCTGTGAACTTGTGATTCTTGAGTTCACCAGCTAATTTGCTTCATTTCATCTAAATCTATACCTTTAAATAGAAAACTTCAGAGATGATCTCAGCCATACTTCCTTCCCATATGCTGAATCAAGTCGTGGAGATGAAAGTAATCCAAAGAGTTACTCTCTCCTCTAACATGTTCATTACTTAGCAAAACTCAAGTCAGGAGAGCTTCCTTTTGTTTTGATTCATTTTGCTATTTGTGAGATCACCTGCTAGTTGCTCCATTCAGGAATGGTTGGGCCACACCTTTAGCTGCCCCTTGCTGTTCCCTATTATATGTCAGGGAACATGACATCTCCTACAAAGCTACGTGCTTCTGGCGTAGCTTATCGAATAAGGCAAGACAGTGCTCAATCCAGGCCCATCTAGATCAGACCTCTAACGCTGTACTGGGAGAACTTTTTTTTTTTCATTCTTCCTGTATTATTTTACGCACATTATCATTTCTTATTTCTTTACTCTCTACATTATCAATTTAAATATGTTACTCTGCTTGCTCACATTTTTTTTCCCAGACAGGCACTTGTCTCATGTGCAAATACTTACAGTCATCCTACCATACCCTTATCCATTCCTCAGTTGCCATTAAAAAGGAACCAGTAGCTACATCAAAAATAGACAAAAAGGAAGCTGGTATTACAGAAGCAGACCAAAATCCCAGACCACACACATCTACTCTGGCAGCTAACGATGAGCTGCATGCTGCCATGTATTAGGTCCTTTATTCTCTGTAGAAGCCAACGGCTATTCTCAAATAAAAGCCACGGTACTACCCAATTTTATATCCTCAAATCAAATTAAATAAAAATTTTGTCCTTTGATTTGTGAGCATTTCATACTTATGAGTATGAAAGCCATACTTGCAGTTGTTAGTCAAGTTAACATGCTTAGTTCCTTTCTCCAAATCAAATTACAAGCTAGCCTGCACTCATCAGTAGATTTATTTATACCATTGACATATAAGTCATGGCAAAAACACAGAATAGAAAATACTACAAGAAGATAATAAAACAAAGCACATGCACACTAACTAAATTAAGTTTAACTGAAAATGGATCACCAACTTCAGAGAATGCATATGACAGCACCTCCCAGTGAAATATTAAGCATCCATTTGGTACAGTGTGTCCCAAAATTCTGTCAGAAAATTCCCAGCTCCAGTCAGAGACCTGCTGAGCTCTTCTGTGTTCCTGCTGCAGCACATTTTCTATTGATTAAATTTAAATTAACAAAGCAATGCCATTTACCTGACATATAACTTTCCAAGGAAGTCACATGTCACATGAATTCTGAAATAAGATTAGGAATATAATAAATCCAGCTAACAAGAAGTCCAGTAAAATGTAAGGCAAGAGGAAAAATCTTGGAATTATTATACAGAAGTGCAGATGCTAAAATGCTTATACCAGAAGAGAAAAATTAAGGACATTGACAATTCTAGTAAACAAAATAGACTTAATTCACAGAATTAGGGGTCATTTGGAAGCATCCACTATATCAGAGATCTTTATAATCCAGACCTCAGCTCAATCCTAGCTCTGTTACCAAAATCATCCAAACTGAATAAAATGATTTCTCCACCTCAAAATGGGGGGTGGGCAGCATTTACCTACCATTTTTCTAGCTATCTTGTTTATTGAGCTTCTGTTTCTCTCACTATCAAGCTGTTGGGTGGATGAGCAAGCACAGGCATTGAGAAAAAGCCAACTGCCTGCCAGCGTTTCTTAAACGGTGGGGAATCTGGTACAGGGTGCTGCTCTGCAAGCCCCAGCAAGGCTTGCGTTCCTGCCAGCTCATTCTGTCCCATGACCTCTCTAAGTGCAGAAACCCTTATCCTTTCTCTCACTCTCCCTGTGTCTGGAAAACAAAATATTTAAATCTGAGGCAAAGCTGGTCACGAACTTGAAAGAAGCCAGGACTATTAAATGTAAAGTTGAACAAACACATCTGTATTATTTAAATAAAACCTTCACTCTTTGAACTACATTGATAAGTCTGTCAAAATGGTGCAAGAAATAATAAAACATACAATTTCAGATGCTTCTATTCAGAGGAAGCAGTAATTCAATGCACAGGGAATACACAGATTCATAAACTGAGAGATTAAATCCCTGCATACCATACTAGGAATTTATCTTAGCATAAGTCACCACAACAGCAACTCTGAGCTTAATATATTACAACAGTATTAAAAGGAAAGCAATAACCCATGGAATGAGATTTCAATATTGTAAACTGGGCTAATGTAGAGGTCAACAGTTCTCAGCAGCAGCAATCACTAAGGAGATGCAAACAAATTTGCTTTCCTCTGAGATTGTATCAAAGGAAGGACTTCTGCAAAACCAGTTCCCTGTCCACAGTCAGCAACACCATGAGAGGCTGGCCCCGTCAACCTCTGCAAAGATGCTGGCAAAGCAAAACCCAGTGTTACTGGGGAGGGACACAGAGCACACCTAAAGACAGACAAGAAATACAAGGACACGCAAGGGAGGAGACAAAGCTGCAGTCACCCATCACAATGCCAGTACCTGACCCTTAGCTGTAGG
The DNA here is from genome assembly GCF_035582795.1 of Mycteria americana. Lineage (NCBI taxonomy): Eukaryota > Metazoa > Chordata > Aves > Ciconiiformes > Ciconiidae > Mycteria > Mycteria americana. Next base: position 18,393,231 of record NC_134372.1, read on the forward strand.
CTCCTCTGAGTGCAGGGGTAAAATGCAGCAGAACAGCAAGGAGCCAGGTCCCCAAGGTAGCCAGGCAGGATCCAGGCTGTGCATCAAACCTATCCCAGACTTTGTTTTACCAGAGCAGAAGAGAGCAGTGCTCACTGTAGTGTAACAAGTGAGCCCCAAGATGTCACATCCACCCTATTACCCCAAAGTGACCAAAAAGCTGGACAGGAGACATCACTTAATCCAATTGCTGTACATGTTTCCAAGCAAAACCAGCCAAACCGTAATCTACGTTCCACAGGAAAAAAAAAAAAAAATTACCATCAGGTATCTGTCTCCTCTTCTGCAGCCGTGGCAAATGTAAGCACACACCACACCTCTCACATGGCAACATTATCTAAGCTGTCTGCAAAAGACATTAGGTATCAAAGTTAAAATACTTCTACATTTGAAGCAGTGACTAACTAAGCATATGCTAGGTTATCCCACAATGCTTAAAACAGAGCAACAGACAGGGAGGCTTTAGACTTGCTAAATCCTCTGCTTTTTTCATCATAAATTACGCTCCAGGACACAGGCTGTTATAAATTGCCATTACCAACAGTCGTTTTTCAAGCTATAACTTTTAAATCTAGCGGAGAATGGGCAAGAAGGAATCTCACATACTTAACTAAAGTATACATCCCAGATAATCCCACAAACCATTTCAGATTTGTAGAAGTCTTCTAACAATTTTTTGAAGTATGTTTAAGAATAACAAGGCTAAGAATGAAGTGGGAGCCAAAGGAAAACCAAGCAACACCACTTCAGGTTTTCTTTTTAAGACAAGCAGCAGGCACAGTAGTAAAAAGCACCTCGTGAGCTAAGAGATAAACATAATCCAGCCCAGGTTTGGAGCACGAATGCTATCTGAGGTAAGAAGCACTGAAACGTCCCAGGGTTGCCCAAATGACGCTCTTCATTTGTCTCACACAGGAAGACACGTCTTCATCAAAAGCACGTACAAACACTTCACTGCCGAGGAACAGAACACAACCCCACGGGCCATACCAGGCTCTCGCTGCAAACGCATCATCTGTTACTTGTGACTGCCCTAAATAACACTGTGGGATACATTCCTCAAGCTGAATGAGTAGCAGGAACGCTTTACAACAAAAACAGAGCTTTTAAGACTTGGGCTACCAGGGATGTTTAACAGCACTTCCATCTGGCCTTACTTCACTTTTCATCTAGGCTTCATTTCACCGTAAGAGTACACGTGTAAGCCTTTCCACGACTTCTCTCTCTTCAGGCGCCAAAAAATGCCTAATCCACTATCAATTGTGGTTTAAGTCAGAAGAAGCTGCTCTATAAAGAAGCCCAGAATCAAAGCTAAAAGTCCACGTAGAATTAAGATGAGGGGAATTAATTGTTAAGGGCTGAAGAACAGCGTTTGTCATGGGGAAAAGGCGACATAATACAGACATAATGTGTGCCTTGAATCACTCGAGTGACTTGCTACATGGACATCCTTTCTACTTCTGTTAATCCTATAGACTAGGAACACTCTGGGGACAAAAGCCTGCTCTTTATATGTGGTTGGAAAGTACCTATGGCATTTCCTAAATACTCTTTTTATGTAAAAAACACATAGAAGTAGCTACGCTGGCCTATCTAGGTGGACCAAAAGGACATCTTACACATCTTTTCTCTTATGCTGGCCACATGCAGATGTATCAGGAAGAGACAAAAGTAGAGCAAAGGAAGTTACAACATCAAAGATTAGAGGATCAGTAGGAAGAACTATCATATACAAAGTGGTACAAAGATTGCAAAGATCAGAGAGCCATAAAGCCAACAACAAAATTTTAACTTAACAGAAAGTGGCATGACACCAAAGCGTTAGTAATCATGAAATAATTACAAAGTTAATTACTTTAACAAATTGCCAAGTAAATATGCAAAGCTATCAATGCATGAAATCTGTACACTAACTGTAAATAAGATGTTAGAAATTACTGGCTTTTAATTAAATTTATTCTGTAAATTTAATAAAATTCTACTCCAACAAAAAAGCCACCTCTGCAAACACAGCAGTTGGCTGGAATTCTTTAACACTGTTTAGCCGTATAATCATAACAAATTCAATACCTTCGCCAAGCCTAAGCAAAATTGCTTTAAAGCAAATAGCATTATTTTCAACTTCAGTAAACACAGGAAGAGTTAAAAATCATATGCCTCAGTGTTAGACCACCCAGTGTTAAACAACGCCCTATTTTTGGGAAACACTTGTATAAAGTCCCATCAATACTAATATGAAGAAGGCAGCAAACAAGTCCTTATGAATTAATTTTGATGGCAACAGATCAGGACTGATTTTCCCAGGTTTGCGTCAAGGTGAGGACACTAGGAGCCCGTGGCTGGTGAGAGCCATGGGGGACCCACTCAGGTTAACACTGTCCCCATTGCATGAGTTGTGCTTCTTTACAAGATTATAATTTTGCTCAAGAAATCCTCAACAACCACAGAATAACCTAGCTCCTCCCTAAAAAGTGTAAAGCCACTCTGAAACAGGATCTACCAAAGCTCCCTATAAAGGGATGTATTTTATTAAGGATTTTTCCGCACGTATATACTCCAAAGCGGAACACAGGGCTTTGTTTGCTTGGAGGAGGAAGTCAAAAATTAAGTGCTGGCCCAAGATGCGAATTCAGGTGCATAGGTAACAAACCGTGATCTCTGACATGCCCCAGTCCAGCCCCCTTCTTGCACATCTCCAGCTGCAAGCATCCTGGTGACCGTGCTGGTGACCCCTCCGGCAGGCACTGTGCGGCTGCTGTGGCCTCGGCACGTTGCCAGGACAACGCAGCAGCGGATGAGGATGAGGCAGGACGCGTGCGCTGACCGCGCAATCTCAGCAGGCAGGGAGGGAGGAATAACCTGTTCGCAAACACGATGCTTTTCATTTCCATAGCAGCACTTGAGTTTTGAGCTCGTACAATGCAGCGGGAGTTCAATGGTATTTGATATCCGTGTCTGGACACATCATTATTCCTATGTCAGATTATAAATTCATTTTCCGATCAACATGGCAAGAACACGACTGCACTTTATGCTCAAATACCTTATAGGAAAATGTATGTTTCAAAACCCAGTGAAAGCAGGATGGTTAAAATACAACACCCAAATATTTAAGCTGTTGCATAAGTTCAAACACAGACAGTAGATTAAACACTGAATTCAGAGGCAGTTGTAGATTCCTAGAGGCATATCTAGGTACATCAAAGCTGAATTCCTTGCTATTTACTCATTTCAATTCCTGTGCTATGTAGTGTTGGCTTCATAATGCATCTTGAAGCTGTTTGCTTTTTAACGGTCCAAATGAATTAGGATTGGTTCATCAAGAGTAGGAAGAGCCCACAGCTAGACTGCATGCACCGAGATCTGCTGGTTACATACAGCAATTCTACTGCAAGTCTCACAGCATTTGATGGCTTAAAACTTCAGTTTCAGGAGTGAGGAATTCACATGAAATTGTTGGCTTTCATTTTAAGAAAGAGTTTAGGAGTGGTTGGTTTTTTTATATGGAAAAGCTGAAAATTGAAATAAATCATGAAAAAATAAAAGGAATGAGAAATAAAGGAAAAACAGATTTTATTTTCAGTGCTTGACAAGCCAATTTTATGTCAGTTCAATGAAACAGTAATTTTTCATTTTAAAAAGAGAGTGCTTATACACAAAGTGCTAGGAAATTCTGCAGCTGTTTTTCCTATCATTCTCCTTGAGATTCAGAATTCAGTTCCCTGCTAAGTTTGCTTCTAAAGAGCTTTGAAATCCAACAGCACTTCGATCAGGAGCTCTCTCTTCTTAAGCCTTCAGTATATTGTAACCATAGGTGTTACAAAGGCAGCTGCTACGCTGATCAGCAGTGAAGCTGTAAACACTGAGCCCCAGAAGCCAGTTTCAGAGAGTCCTATCTGTGGCTGCTATTGGTCTGGGAGGGGAAAATACCGCAACACCGGGCTTGGCAAGAGGAGAACTTTCTAAACAAATGGAACATACAAAAAACTAATCAAGGCATGAAGTATTTAATTTCAAGAGAAACCCAGTGGTAGCCTGGTTACTGAGAAACTTTATTGATACCCAGTAATTCAAAGAGGGTTTTGGTTGGTTGGTTGTTTTGCATATACACCAAACAGCAATTTTGTTCTAAACATCTGGAGATACATGTTAAGACTGTTCCAGGGACACTGGGAAAGTTAACACAGAAAACAGTTGCTGAATAACAGGCTACCAATGCAACACTAGCAAGAATGTGCTGGAATTGCTCCTGTAATTATTTTGTGTTTAAGTGAGTAGTTGTGAACTCCTTGGAAGCTGCTGGGCTCCTGAAGAGTCAGAAGACCTGCCTGACCCCTCCCCTGGACCTTCCTTTGCTTTTGTGTTTTGTACGCTTGTGTGAAGGGAGTTTCTCTCACCTCCATTCCAGGCTGCCCCACATCCATCACAGAAACATGGCCATCCCATGGGGCCTCATTGGCACCTCCTGGCGCTGTGCAGGCGTGTACACAGGTGCAAACCCCAATTCCTTTCTTATCAGGTTGCAGCACGGTGATGGGCAGAAATGGGAATGTAAACAGTCCTTGCTTTCTCCCAAGTATTCAGAGCACAATGGCATAATTCTGTCTAAAAAAACCTGCTAAACTGAACCCTATTTCAAACTAGGTTCTAACATCAATATTATTATAAAAACAAAAAGTAAAAAGTAAATATTCAGCATTTGTTTAACATTAAATGGCTATCCACAAAAGAAGAAAATTTTCCATTATTGTCAGCAGTAAATTTGATTAAAGGAATTAAATCCTTAGAAGAGATAATTTCTAATGATTTCCAATAATTAAAAGTGTGTTTGAAAGTCCAAAAGTTGTTTGTTTGTTTTAACAGGAGAGAGACTTTAAAAACTCTAATTTATGACCTTAAATGGAAGTTACTAAATGAAAAATAACCCTCTCTAATAACAAATACTAATACTGGTGCTGAAAAAAATCCGTACTTCTAAAATTAAAAAAATGTTTTTGAAAGTTGTGTGGCACAAGCAATGCCCAAGAGCCATCGGCAAAAATGGAGAACGGACTGCAGAAATTCCCAGCTCCAAATTGTTGGGTGTGGGGTTTTACTTCCATTTTAATACCAGTCATTTAAATTCCCATTTATAAATTCAATAGGCAAACATGGAAAAAAAATATCCTTGCACAAATGCCAGCAGTTGTTCCTGACACAGATGGGTTAGCACACTCAAACAAGAGGACATATTTCAGAGCAAGGGAAGATGTCTCTTCACCATCACCAAGACTTTCCAATACAGAGACAGAGGAGATGAAATGAAACGCAGACATTTTTTACTATGCATTTAAGTCGCTCTGGTCTTTCCAAGTTAAGTGCAGTTTAATATTTTCTCTGGACTGCCAAGTAACTCCTGTCAGAAAACCACATGCACTTCGACATAATAAGCAGCCTCTTCTCAAGATCTCTTCTCCGAGAAAGAATTACACACCTCACCCACGGGCAGGGTGGTCTGTCACATTAATGCTGAAGTCTTTTTGGCAGGGCAGAGAGCATGGACGAGTGCCTGGTGCACAGATAAAAATAAAAATAAGAAAGAGAAAGAATTCTGCAGCACTTCCAGCACTTCATAGCCCAAAGCTAAAAACATTAAAAAGCCCCTCCCAAAAAAAACCCCTCTCATCTTTTGCGTCTGCAAACCCCCACTCACCCTGCTGAGTATCTCAGCAATGAAATGTCTTTACTAAGCTACATAAGCCTGAGCGAATGCTGCACTCAAGATATTTGTCACTGTAAAGAGAATATCTAAAGCTTAAAAAAAAATCCAACTGTGAAATATATCACAAACGGTTGCATCGTGAAATCCTGGCTCAGTTGTCTCACCCTGGGAGAGACCTTCCATTGGGGAAGCTGCGAGTTCACTTAGGTTTTTCCTCATGGTTGCCTGGTGACACAGAGCACCCATGCAGGTACTGTAGGGTCTTTCAGCTGCTCTCCCTGTTGCATCAGTACAACACAACCCTGATGGGGAAAGACATGAACAGCCTCTGCCCTTAGCAGATCGGGGCTCTCAAACACACACCGACAAACCACACTGTCCTGCCTGCTTCGCCGACTGCCTTATGAACGCCGTGATAGTCAAACATGTTCAAAATATCCCTTTCTGAATGTGTGCTACCGTGCAACATTATCACATTTCCCTCAAACAAGGGCTCCAAATGAATAATGTATCTTCGTTTCATTACTACTGTTCTCACTCAAGAGGTGGTATGAAACATGGCTGGGTTTCCTTTGCTTGCTGAGCACGGAGGTGTTCAGATTAGATTCAATTTCAGAAGTCTACTTTTTCCTTCGAAATAAATGGAAACTAGATGCTACTTAACTGCTTTTCTTTAAAAAAAAAAAAAACAACTTGCTTTCTTAAAGATAAAATTAACACAAAATCTATTAATCATAAGTGATAATATGATCCAGGATAGTATGGGACTAGGATACAGCTGGGACCTACAACATTAGACTGCTTCAGAAGAGAAATTGCTGTTTACAGACTCTCACTAATAAGCTGTGTAATTTGGATTTAAGTTTGTTTCAACACTTAAACATAGGTTTCAACCAAAGTGTGGTTGTTCATATGTCTGTATCCCACCACAGAAACCGGGTGAACTCATCCAGTCCTCTACAGCAAACGACTACAGCTTCTGTGGAGATCCCCCACGTGGGCACAAGAGCAAGAATGCTGTTGTCAAAGACACTGATGAAACTTCCTACAAAACGCTGCTTCCAGTTCTTGTCACCACACTGCTCAGGAAAGAGTAGATACAGCCCACTAGAGAAAGCTGGGTAACAGTGTATTGCATAAGAGAAAACTAAAAGATCGTGGCTTGGCCAAGTACCGGGGTTACATGAATTAAACAGACATTTCACACACAACGCCAAAACAGCAGAGGGTTTGTGTTAAGAGATCAGAACATGCATCCTAAATTCTGCAGAATGATCAAAGAAAAATAGCAAGGGGAAAGAAAAGGCAAGATTAATTTCAAAGCCCACTGAAGGAGTGAGCACTCCCTAACGCTACTGCTTTGCAAATTGCAGCTACACCAGTTCTGCCAACCATTCCGTCCCTATCATCTTGTGGTGCCCGACCTCTTGCAATTTTACCTTGCTCTGAACACCCATATTTCCAGTCTCCTGCCATGGATTTAGAGGGATGCAATAATCCAGAGCATTAGCTAAATGACGAGAACATTTCTCACAGAAAACTAACTCTTTTTACCCTGTTACACTTCCAGGCAACCAAATCAGAAACTTTGAGCATCTTCCACTCATTTACATCTCTTAACTCAGACTCAACACTTACTTCTTGCATTTTTCAGTCAAAAGCATATAAAATTACATATTCTAATGCATTATTCACAAGTGATATTTGGAGGAAGGAGAAGCAGGCAATTGCATTATGGGACTAGGAGCTCTCTACACCATTTGGCTAAAAGAGCAAAGCACCCCAAAGAAAGCCTCTGCAGTAAGGCTAGAGAGAATTAGCCAGGGAAGCAGGACTTCAACTTGATGGGGAAGAACAACTATTTGTTCAACCAGCTGTTCAAAACCCATAACCATTCATTTGGAGCTCATCAGAAATTGCCACATAAACCAAGCCTTTGTTAAAGAAAAAGGTAGTGGCTTGAGTAACAAACTTCTTGCTTTAAAACACTGAATTCAGGATATGTTTCTGAAGCTCCAGGCAGAGTCCCACAAGTGATGGAAACCTGCTTACATGACAGCAGGCCCTGGGGATGCAGCAGCACTTGCAGCTGCCCACTGAAAATGATGCTCACTGATCCTGTCAGGACCTGGGAGCTCCCAGCTTATCAGAATGTATTGGGTTTGCGTGGCAAGGTTTCGGTAGTGGGGGGGGCTACATGGGTGGCTTCTGTGAGAAGCTGCTAGAAGCTTCTCCCATGTCCGATAGAGCCAATGCCAGCCGGCTCCAAGACAGACCTGCTGCTGGCCAAGGCTGAGCCCATCAGCAACAGTGGTAGCACCCCTGAGATAACATAGTTAAGAAGGGGAAAAGCTGCTGCGCAATTGCAGCCAGAGAGGGGAGTGAGAATATGTGAGAGAAACAACTCTGCAGACACCAAGGTCAGTGAAGGAGGGGAGGAGGTGCTCCAGGCGCCGGAGCAGAGATTCCCCTGCAGCCCGTGGTGAAGACCATGGTGAGGCAGGCTGTCCCCCTGCAGCCCGTGGAGGTCCACGGTGGAGCAGATATCCACCTGCAGCCCGTGGAGGAACCCATGCTGGGGCAGGTGGATGCCCAGAGGAGGCTGTGACCCCGTGGGAAGCCCGAGCTGGAGCAGGCTCGTGGCAGGACCTGTGGACCCGTGGAGAGAGGAGCCCATGCTGGAGCAGGTTTGCTGGCAGGACTTGTGACCCACGGGGGACCCACGCTGGAGCAGTCTGTTCCTGAAGGACTGCACCCCGTGGAAGGGACCCACGCTGGAGCAGTTCGTGAAGAACTGCAGCCTGTGGGAAGGACTCATGTTGGAGAAATTCGTGGAGGACTGTCTCGTGTGGGAGGGACCCCACGCTGGAGCAGGGGAAGAGTGTGAGGAGTCCTTCTCCTGAGGAGGAAGGAGCGGCAGAGACAACGTGTGATGAACTGACCGCAACCCCCATTCCCCGTCCCCCTGTGCCGCTGGGGGGGAGGAGGTGAAGAATTTGGGAGTAAAGTTAAGCCTAGGAAGAAGGGAGAGGTGGGGGGAAGGTGTTTTAAGATTTGGTTTTATTTTATCATTACCCGACTCTGATTAGATTAGAAAAAAATTGAATTAATTTTCCCCAAGTCAAATCCATTTTGCCTGTGACAGTAGTTGCTGAGTGATCTCCCTGTCCTTATCTCGACCCACCAGCCTTTCGTTGTATTTTCTCCCCCCTGTCCAGCTGAGGAGGGGGAGTGATAGAGCAGCTTTGGTGGGCACCTGGCATCCAGCCAGGGTCAGCCCTCCACACAGGCATTTTAAGAAGGTATTTTTTGATCAATCTGGAACATCACTTTTTAAGTACATTTTGTGCAGTATCTAAAAAAATGTAATAAACAGTAACTCTGCACTGTATTCTGCAATTTCTGGTAATGCTTACGGATAGCCTGGCACCAGAGTAAGGACTCCCCCGGAGACAATTCTAGCTGACCTCAGGAAAGCTCCAGGCTATGAGAAGCAAAACTGGAATAGGAACAGGAAAGGAAAGCACTCACCACCTCTCAACAAGAGGAACACAATCAGAAAATATCAATTTGAAAATGTTTTTTAATTTACATGTAACAGAAAATAAAGAAACCTTACTTTCAAGAGTAAGAGATTGCCATTGCAACCATTTACTGTAAAATTGTGGACTCTGACTCAAAGTGCAAGAGGAAGAGTTAAATTGGTTTCTTTCTATGAGAAAACAAGTTTAGGCATTTGCATGCATAACATTTTTAAGACTGCTAACACATGGGAAAACCACTTGAACATATAGACACATTGAAAAACCTGGGGTCATCGCTTAAGCATTTGACTATATGCAGTTGAGACTTCTTAATATTGACAACATTAGAAATTTTTATCTGTCATACGCTACAGAAGGAAAAGACAAACAGGAAGAACCAACAATTACCCTTTAATTCTCATTACTTTTGTTGTGTACTCCGACATGGGTACCTCCTATCTACTTGTCTTTATTCCTCTATATTCCATGGTAAAAAATGCAGTTACACTTCTGCAAGCATCGCAGGGTATTCACTGGCACTTTTACAAGTAGTGGAATACACATAACATTTTCATTAATCACATTCTTCCCACAGTTAAGAAATGAAAGCTAGGAGCACATTCTACCCTATTTCCCAGAAACATCCAGAATTTCCTGAAATATCCTCCACTATTACAGCAGTTAATTTTTTGCAACCTTCTGGCCCTTATTGATCAAATAACAAAGTTGTGCTTTCCATTCAAAAGTATGTTCCAACACAATTATTCAATTCTTACATAAATCCACATTATATATATATACAATGAAGACAGTTTTATATATATTATTAGTATTATATACACATATACTTATACAATTATAATAAGGCTGTATAAAAGGAAATGATAACCTATATCACACTGTCTCATGTTTCTGTTAAATAGGTAAGAATTATTAGCAGCTCATGGAAATCTCCACAATTTGTAAAATCTCAATGAGCACTGAAATTTCCTCAAATACTCCAAGACAGCACTCCACACTACTTCAGCAGAAAAAACAATTTCACAGTAAGACATCCTATTTAAACACAGTATTTCACGTATATTTCCTACTCCTTCTGTTTAAACCACAATACCAAGAAGGGGTCCGAAGAGAAATATATAAAAGCTTTGTTATACTTTTATCAGCATTTCTACCAGGAGCACTTCTGTGCCACGCAAATATTTTCATCTATGCAAAGACCATGCTGTTATTCAGTTAGATTCTTGGATATTCTACATTTAACTTTTTTTGACAGGAAGCCTCTGATCTGGCCAAATGCTATTAAAATAAGCAAAGAGATCCAAATCCAACAACCACGTGATTTTTTCAGCTGCTATAAATACAAGCAGCTTACTGCTGGTTTCATGTTGATTGTACTTCGGGCATCTCTTCCCAATGCTCCCAGATTCTCCAATAGACTCCGAGAAACATTTCAGCTGCTGCTTCATATGCTGCTGTTACATTACACTTTTGCCACTCTGTTGCACTGAGGACTCTGTCCAAAGACTTGCACCAATATTTCATTTTTCTGTTCTTGTATTTCTGCATGAGAGCTCTATAAAAATGCGTGACCACATGAACCTCCTCCATGAAAATAGGACCCATGCCACAGAATCCCTTCTACTGTCTATTTTTACAAATATTGATACACTGAAGCAAATAAATTCATTGTATTCTACAATGGTATCAATGCAATTTAGGTTTCTCCAAGTGTATGAACGCAAAGGGATAGATTATTACAGTCTAACCAAAACATGTGAATACAGTGGAAGAGATTTCGTACTCACTCAATTCTCAACATATTTCGCACACGTAATTTTAGAAAAGAAAAAAGGTACAACCCTTCTCCTAGTGTGTGAATATTGGTTTTCAAATCTAGTCCTTCTTTTTTTATGCTTCTATGAAAACCTCTTCAGATTTAGTTTCCTTATGCAGTTTCTAAAAATAGGGCAATTGTAACTTTCTGCAATAGAAACAGTAATAAAATGATTCCTCAGAGAGTTGAATTATTTACTCTGCATAAAGTTCCTCCAAAGACGCTAAGAATATTGTGTTCCTGGTTCACATGGAGGAAATGACAATAAAATATTCTGAAATCATCTAAAACCAGTTATGAGAACGGTTTGCTGAAGCCCCTGTGAAGACAGCAGACATGGAGATTAAATCAGAAGCAAGGAAGCCTCCTTTTTTAGATGTGGTTTATGAAATAACAGCAACATCTTCTATCCAAATTCCAGGCTTGGGACATAAGTAGGAATAAAATGAAGTTGTTTAACTTTGGCTGTGGTGCTGTTGGTTCAGGACTGCTGAGAACCCTCAATACTCATCTATGTCAACAGGCATTAACAGTTCTTAGAGGAGGATTAAGTGCTTTCACTTCTAGCCTCTTTACCATTCAGACATCAAATGCAGGGTGTTACAGGTCGTATGTTTGGTACACCTTAAGAAATAACACGCTCATCAACGTGAAGAAACAGGACAAACTCTGATATTTAGCACTATAGTGCTTGGGTCTTAAAAAAAAACCCCAAACAAACAAACTAAACCAGCCCCCTATAGCCCTCTGATGTAGAAATTTTGAGCTGTGCACTGTCATGCCCACCCCAGTTCTGATCTAAAACAGTACGTAAAAAATCTCCACAACGTAAGGACCAACTAAAAACACTTCCTTGGGGGTGGGGGGGGAGCTAAAAAAGGATTGGGTGGGGTTTCCCTGCCTAAAATGCAGTTGCCTCCCAGATTGTGATGCAGTAAGTGCTGGTCTGGACTCCAAACTATTTCAAAACTATGCAACTTGGGCTTCTCAGAGACCTTGCCTATATCACCACTACCAAATTTCTTGGCATAACAGAGAACAAAGTGCTTTATAACATCTGCTTATGCTCTCTTTGTGTTCCAATGATTTAAAGATGGCAGCCTCAATCACTCTCAAAAACTCCATTTAGTGTATAGTTTGACTCAACTTTAGAGCCTACGTAAGTAAGAAAAACCCTCAAAAAATAAAAAATCTTGGCTTAAAAGTTTGTAATAGTAAAAAAACCAAACCAGAAATTAAAAAGAAAAAAAAAAAACCTCAACCCTTGGCTGAAGATCCAAGGGAAGCAATGGATTTTAAACTTGCAAGGGAAAACAAATCTCTTTTTATTATGGAAAATACAACTCAAGAGTTGACTAAAGAGTGTGAAATCAAATGTCAGTCAAGCAAAAGAGAATGCAGTGGAATGACTTCATTCCTTCTCGTTTCATAAAGAAAATGTAAATATAGAGCATTTAATTTCTCAATAGAGAAATGTTCTTTTTATTGAAATGTTAAGCAGGGATTAAAGATACAATAGGTTATAACTCAATCCTTAGTTATGTTTGGTTTTCTTGAAGCATCATGGGATATTTTGGCATGAGTCGTTTTTTTTCTTGGTTACCTCCTCAAAACCAGGTTCCTTTAATTATACACAGTTTTTGTCATTCAAAATTAATTCAGTTTATTACTGTCTTTTTAATGCTACTTGAAGTACGGTTGAACAATACTCAGAAATAGCGAAAATCACAGCTTTGAACTGCTAAATGACATATTCTCACAACAGATCCGAGGGTGCCAGAGGCCACACATTCAAAGTCCTAATATTAAAGATAGGCATCTTAGTCATATGAGTCTTTACAGGGCTTACTTTTCTTTCTCTGAGAAAATACTCTCAGGAGCAAAGTTATACCCTATGAAACATCAAATATAATGTGAGCCTTTTCTGTAAAAAACTGGGCATCCAAGCAGGACTTAATGCCTGCATTGAGCATATATTGTTCTTCTAGCTGATCCCGACAAACCCACGCCTCCAACCCAAGTAAACACATCAACAGACTGAGCAGAAGATAGTTCCAGTGAGTTTGCTGTTACCACAGAACATCAAACAAACCTCCTGCTAACTGCAAACATCAAGCTGTCAAAGCAGCTGGGCTTTTTTTCCTGTTACAATGGTCATGCAAAACACTTAATATTTCATGAGCACATTCAGGCCAGACAAAAGACGGGAGCAGGAGTTAAGGACACTTTAGCAAACTCGTTACAGAAAGAGCAAAAGGGCTGTTCTGAGACGCAGCGGGTGCAGTCCGAGTCTCATGCTCCCAACGTGGTGAGTCAACACGCTACCACAGAACGGGGGGCTGCATTTAAACATGTCACCTTCCAGCGTTGTTTTGGTTTTTGCTTTTTCTATGCACACACCCCACAGATCAACAGGCAACTTCACTGGGCTCCACCCGAGTGGATGGAGGTGTTCCTGTGCCTCCCCTCAGCCCACTGGGACAGAGCCGGGCTCTGTACTCAGCTTCTCCGGCGTAACGCCTGGGCAGGAGACACTGTTTTGCAAGCCAAACTGCTCTTGGCTCCAAGGTCGAACACTGGCTCCCTCAGGTCTCTGTCACAGACTGATACAGGGGTGAGCGAGTGTGTGCGTACGTGTCTCTGTGTAGGTGTGTTTTTATTGTACAGCCTTTTCGACAACCCTTTAAACTGGCTCCTGGAAAAACTCTTCCCATCAGGGAATTGTCCAGCTCTGAAAATGGAACTGCAACTCACACTCCTACCTTGTTGTTTCAATGGGAAACATAGATTAGAGAAAGGCTTTAGAGATGGCAATCCAGAGTAAATGAACACAAAGCTAAGTATTTTTTCCTCAGACAAACCTTCATCTGTTCGCTGGCGGGACACACTACAAGTTCACGCCCAAACACCGCTTCTGTTAAGAACGGCATCTTCACAAAAATGCCGTCAGTCAGGTAAACAAGAGAAGTTCAGGATCTTGAATGTCATCCATCAAACAACTGTCAGCACCTCTTCCTCTGAAAAGAGACTCTTAGGAGCACCATAAGGTGTTTCTTCAGAGGGGTATATTTATCAGGCAGGTGAAGAGACACCCAGGACCCCTCACACCGACTGCTGCAGTTCCCCTCTGCCTCCCGTATCCACACACCAGCTTTAAGGAGATACAGAAGCCCAGTAGGACATTGCTGACCTGAGTGTGACTGCACCTACACAGGGTGCAGAGGTTCTCTGAGAAAGTTTAAGCCTTTCTTTGATGAACCCACGCCACTCAGCAGACTTGCTGCATGTGAAAGAGGGACAGGCCTATGCCAGGACCCAGCATGGAGTCCCAGCCCTGCGCTTTTCACCAAAGCTGCCTGTCCCTGGACACAGCAGCTTTCTAGTAGTTTTAACAGTTACTGTTAAAGACACTTTCTTATCGTTGGCTTCCTTAAGCAGCTATGTTCTACTCGGATAAAAAATCGCAACGTCTCAACCTCAGCATCATCCGCTCCCAAATCTGACACATTTGTGAACAATTTCTCAATTAAATAGTTTTTAAAAGTCAGGGCTCATAGTTACTGCTTTTTGGCTTAAAAGTCCTGTTAGTGAATCAAAAGCATTCTCTGGCAAAAATACTTTCTGCAACTACTATTGTTTGGTACTTCAGTTATTGTGGTGGCTAAAAATCCAACAAATCTCCTGTAATATCCTAGTAAAGGATTGGAGCTGTTTGGCAGAGTAGGCTGCTACTTGGTGGCTTCATAATTACACTGCATTATTTGCAGATGCTTTTCTCTGAAAATGAATCTTTAGCCACACTAACAGTGAAAATGTTCAACAGCAAATTGCTGTCACAGCTGCATCATTATGAACACACAATTTTGTGATCAGAAGTCAGGTGGTTCTCAACAGTTAAATGACTTTATTATTCCACTGTATAGAGTGAAAGATAGGAGATGTCAAAAGGACACTGGAGTAGTTAATCTGAGTAAAGCCTCAGTAAGGAACCGGAAAACCCATGCATCCCAAAATTGTAAATGGGTGTACAAAGCAAAAAAGAAATAGATGGCAATAGTTCTCTGAAAGCATCTCTATCAGATATAGATACCCAGGAGGAAAAACAAAGCTCCATCTTCTTCAGTAACGTGTCTCCTCTAGTGGCCAGGAGCACTTGCCTTGGGTATTTCCCTACAAGTAAGAAAAATACGGAACATTCTTGTCTTTATGCTAAAGGTTAGATCTAAACTACTATGATTAATAGCCCCTGACAAAGGGAACAGAACCACCAAGCTAGCATTTAGAAGGTAATAAATAGACATAAAGACCTAGAAATAGTTGAACAGCATATGACCTATTACATCACCTATCACAGTCATGCAACTAAATATCCAAAGAAAAAAGGAAGGTCAACTTTGACACCTTTCAGGTGTTGAAAATCCAAAGTAATCCTTTGGCTATAAGCACAGTCCTAATACGCTGTTCTAAATAATCTATTATCTAAATACTAAAAATAATCTTCAGCTTTACGAGCCATGGTTTGTGAAATACTGGAAATTATAGACAGAGTTGACAGCAAAACAGATAAGGGACAACGCCCAATATTTTGAATAAGATAACCCTATTTTCAGTTGCTTTTCTTTTTTTGCAAAACAAGCTAAAAACTTCAGCAAAAGTGATTCTACAATTTCCCAGCAGGTTGTTAGAGAGAAATAGTTTGCTTATATGACGCATTCTTCTACAACTCTTTTGATACGAACCAGTTGGACCCCTGCAGCCAAAAGACCTGTGCACCTCCAGCAGTAACAGAACCATACGAAGACAGAGCACATACTCCATCAGTCATTTAACAGTGCACATTTATGTCCTGTCCCCTTCACTCCATTGAAGTTTATCCTCACATTGGAATCCAGAGCATAAAATCTGAGACAATCCCTGCCTCAGCACCATCTTTTCTCTTTGCCTTTAAACTCAGCAAACACAAGAAATAGCTGAGCCTCAAAAAGATCTCAGTGTACATGTGTTCACACATCTGTTTGGAGTTTGTGTGAGGAATGCTCTGAAGGCTGTTTGCATGGACAGTCTTTAGCCAAAGGCTGCTAAAATGAATATGACTTCTCCTGTGACTGATGTTTAGCTACCAGGACCCTGGTCCTTCTGCTCCCCTTTCCAGTGCCTGAGAGAGCTGTGGCAGCATCAGCTGGAGAGATAATACTTGCAAACAGGGAACACACTTCAGTTTCTCTTGTTCCAGTGATCGCCACTATGACAGATTACCTTTCGCTGTAGTTTGCAACCATACTGAATCAAAAATAAATGTAAAGAAAAGAATGCCTTCTATCAAGAGAGTTTCTGCATCTTTGGCACAAAACTTCAAACCTGCCTTTTTGCGTATGTGACAGAGTTTCCTAACTAGACCACTAATTTTAATATGACATTAGCATAACTAACACTAACCAGAAATTATGTAAAGCTCAGCTCTTCTGAATGCATATAACATCAAAAAATGTGTCAGGTATCTCAACAACAATCTGTTAACAATCTGTTATATATAGTTTAATATCTCCTGAGCTCAGAGGCATATTAGCAGCCTGCTTTAACTGCAACTACCACAGGATTTATCATACTGTCGTCAGAAAGTTTGCCCACACTTTACATATTTGGAATTTTATGTTATCTGATATGATGTTCAGGGAACACTGGATTTTACACACAGCGTACACTCCATCACATTCAACAATTACTGCAAGCTGCTATAGTATGCCCTATTTCAAAGTTAAAAGTCTAAAGAGCAAGATGTTACAGTTTCAGAAATGAATACTGACTTGACTTGGACTATTTTCACAGGACATCACTGAATAAATCTCGGAGCTGATTTACAGAGACATCCCTTCCACACAGCTCCTATCAAAAACAAGCAAAACATAAGCCTGGTTTCATCCACACTGTTTATACTAATTTCCAGTTTGCATCACAAAAACAGATGATCTGTAATCATGGCCTGTCAGCTTGGCTCAACAAAATGAACATTTCTTTTAGTTTATGTATACCTCCACCATCTCTGTATATTGGTTTAATAAAACAGTAGTTAATCTAAATAAGAATGTTAGACTTCTGTCTCAAAATAATACACCCAAGTTTCAGGAACACTTAATTTTAGAACCTATATGGATGATGAATGACAGAAATATTTACAAGTTTCAAAATGAATTAAACTGGAAAAAAAAAATACTTTGCAACTGAGCTGGTTGATCCTCCTTACATAGCCACAGTCTGTGTTTTTGTAGGTATACACTTTCTCTCCATGCAAAACCTCCTTTCCCTTGACACTGTCGTTTCCTGCACACTTTGAGACACAAGATGAATGTTTAGTGTAGAGCATGACTGTGATTAAGCTCCCAGTGCATTCTTCTTTTGTAGTCCAGCTGGTAGAGCATCTCCACTGCTCCTCTCTCTCCTATGGGAGAAGTCTCTAATTGATGTATAGAGTTTTGCAGAAAGGTGTTGGATTAAAAATCTCAAAAGACTGTCCAAAACTTACAATCTAAATACATTATCCCCTATTAAGGGGTGAAAAGTGTTATGGCTCTGCCCAATCTCAGGAGTTGTCTTTTACAGAAAAATGCATTAAAAGGGAATTGAGCTTTTACCTGTTTGCTATGCTTTGATATTTAATTCATAGTTGAGAACTGTTTCTCTGAACTTTACGAGACAGTAAAATGTGTTTTTATAAAGATGAAAACAAATACCTATGTTTTTACCGCCTCTCACTAAAATCCTCTGAAACAGGCACCACAGCCACATCCCCTCATGCAAAACTCAGCAGTAACACAGCAAAGCACAGGGAAGCTCTGTTTCTTTTCAGGCCAGTATTTACCCTACCACACCACAAACAGAACAACTTTCACAAACAACTGGTAGCACTCAACTCTCCCATGTACCCATCACAGGGTGGCAGCAAGGAGTACTAAAGGCAGGGTGGACCTATTTAATTATTTCAAGAAGCACAGGAGAAACAAGTCCCAGTTAAAAAGTTCTCAACCAGGAATTAGCTCATCCTGTCCCGCAGAACCACAAACCTTTTACAGTCTCACATAAGTGGACTATAAACTACATTAAAACACCAGTTTTCAAAAGCTGTATGTTTTTTTAACGTGTGCTGCCCAAGTAGCACGTTCCACAGCCAAGATATCAGTCATCTACACAGCTGTCTACACTGAGGACAAAGGGTGCACCCAAGTGCAAAGCGTCTCTATCTCTGTGTGTCCAGGAAAAATTCAAGTCCCTTCTCAAAAATCTCCCAAATATCTGCACATTCTCAGCTTCGAACAAATGATCTCCTTCTAGCAGTTGTGCCTGTCACATGCTCTCTCTTCTCTTGCTGGCATCCTTGCAATTTCCACAGTCATGGCATGGGTGACATTGGAAGGAACTCCTGGAGATGTAGTCCAACACCCTGCTCAAGCAAGGGCAGCTGCAGCATGTTGCTCAGGACTGTGTACAGTCAGGTTTTGAATACTGCCAAGGTGATCTCCATCACCTTTCCGGGCAGCCTGTTCCAGTGCTCTACAATGCTTGTAGGTAAGAAGGTCTTGCTTTTATATTTAAATGGATTTTTTTGTGTTTCAATTTGTGCCCATTGCCTCTTCTCCTGTCACTGGGCACCACTGAGAAGAGCTTGGCTCTGCCTTCTTTAGTCCCTTTCATCAGGTATTTATACACACTGATAAGATCCCCTGAGCCTTCTCTTCTCCACACTGGACAGTCCCATCTCTCTCAGCCTCTCCCCATGTGTCAGACACTCCAATCCTTTAATCAACCTCATGGTCCTTTGCTGGACTCATTCCAGTAAGTTCATGTCTCTCTCGTACTGGGGACCTCAGCACTGGACACAGCCCTCCAGATGTGTCTCACCACTGTTCAACAGAAGGCAAGGCTCACATCCCGCAACCTGCTGGCAATGCTCTACCTAATGCAGCCCAGGATGCTGTTCGCTGCTTTTGCCGCAAGCGTGTGTTGCTGTCTTATGGTTATCTTGTCCCCCAGGACCCTCAGGTCCTTTTCTGCAAAGCTGCTCTCCAGCTGGCCAGCCCCCAGCATGTACTGCTGCAGGGGGTTATTCCTCCCCAGGTGCAGGATGTTGCTGAGCTTCATGAACATGTTGGCCCATTTCTCTAGGCTGGTGAGGTCCCTCTGAATGGTAGCAAAACCATCTGGTGTATCAATCACTTCTCTCAGTTCTGTATCTCAAAATTTTCACCTTCTGAATTTGGAGGCTAAAGCAAAGTTAGATGCACAAACTAGGGGGACATTCTGTTAAAGAAAAGTAAATCTGTACTCTGCAGCTCAACATATTTCCCTTCCCCACCACCAGAATGTCTTTCACAGAAATGAAAGATTCCCTTAAGCTTAAATTCACTCATATAACCACTCAGCTTAAGTGTAATCACTAGAATAAGATTATGTTGAGAAGTCTCCCTTCGGGTCTAGCTTCCATCTGGGATTTTTGTTTTACATTTTCCAGTTGTCTGCAGAAGGAATATCTGTTATACACACAGAAGAACTACATCTAACAACACCCAGTTATTCAACTAACAGACTTCTGCTTTGCAGGGAAAGAGGTTAATGGTAATCTAGATAACATTTATTTTATGACTGGCTACAGTATATTCTATGCAGAACACAGAGACTATCAGACACACATTCTTATTCCCCAGTTAAGCTCTACGAATTACCTACTCCTTTAAAAAACAGGCAACTTGAAATTTCACCCATCCAAGTCTCCATTCCCCTGCCCTTGCTCCTTCTCTATCACTAGTATCTGTTAAAGCTGTTAACTATTCCCTTTCCTGATGCTTCCTAACTTCACAAACTCCTACTGTCTCTAATCTCCAACCATTTCCCTTACATTTGCAGCCATGCATTGCTATACATGTATAGACCTTACTTCTTAAGCTATCAATTTATGCATGGATGTCTTGCAAAAAAGTTTCCACATTTGCACCTGTCTGCTAAAGGGTCTACAATTCACAAGCTGGAAGTTTTCCTCCTTATACAGGCATGTATCCAAAGATGCAGTAGAGCAACATTGCAGCTCAACCTAAATTCAGTAATGGAGACTGGGGCAGCCCAAATCCCACTACATAGCAGAGAATGCCCTATTTAATAAGCCACAGAAAAATTTCTTATTTAGGCAACCCGTAACTGACAGCAAGATCACCAAATCACAAGTGTTTCCAGCAATATTGTATAACATGCACCAGGAGTAAACTCCTGTGCTAGAATGCAGTCAACTTTTCAAAAACACTATTGCCTACAAAGTGTCTTCTCTTTTTTCACACTGTCTTGTGTGGTTGCATAAAATCCTTCTGTGAAACTGAATCTAACACCCCTTCCATCCGCCCGTTAATTAAGGAAAAACAGAAAATGTGGAAAGATTGCATTATGTTAAAGCAGAATGTACCAGTTGTATAAGAGCCTTTGGAGAAATTCCAACTCTATTGAAACTTCCCTCTTCAGAGGAAGGAAAAAAAAAAGGGGGTCAGAAAAGGCCTAAATTACCTTTCTGATTATGGAAAGGCTTTACACAATTCACATCACACATTAAAAAAAAATCCTCAGAAGCTAAGCGAGCTTTCACAGGAGCCTGAAGCACTATGAATTCATGAAAAATGAATTTAATCGTCAAAGCTGAGACTAGAAAGAACTGTTCTACATAACAAAAAAGTTCTCAGCTGCATTATTAAAATCATTGCTTAAAAGATCAATTTATTTCAAAGGGTTGACTCCCTGCATTAGAAGTTATCAGACACGTGATCTAAAAGGAGTCTTTATCAAGTACAGTGCCCGACTGCTGGAACTGCAACTGTGTTATAATTGCAATGCTTACGATCATTTTATGTATTTGTGGTTTTATTTTTATCTAAATGTAGACACAAGATGGCTGCAAAGCCTGTTAAAGACAGAAAATGGCAGGATTGATAATATCAACAAATGACTTCCCTAACTGTAATAATGTTCATATTTCTTTAAACGTTTTATATAAACCATTAGATTCCATTTAGTACCGATGCTAAGCCAAAAACTGTATCCTGAAGCGCACAAGCTAAACTGTACATACCCAACAGCTTTAATCAAAATACACTCTTCAACAGTTTCAGATAGGTTCCAGAAGACTAATACCAAACATGAAGGTAGGTCTGAAAGTGAAAAATCACTCCTCCCCTTACCAGCAGCAACTTCTCCCCCACATGGAAGGAAGCCTATGCTACATATGCCACACGTTCTGTACGATGCTCATGTAAGAATGAGAATAATTAAGGACTGAAGCCGATTCCTACGTCTCTACTCAGAAAGCATATAGAAAGCCAAAGAATTAGAAGGTGTAAAGAGCTTTGCTTCTCAGTACTACACTTCTTCCCCCCCCCCCCCCCCACTTCTCATGTTCTGCTGATAAGAGGTCAAATAAAAAAAAAAAAAAAAAAGCCAAATTTAAACACTTATACCCAGCTGGAGGAAGAAATAAAGGAACCACAAAAGGAAAGAATTCCCCCATCCCCAACTAGACCATAAGATTGATGTAGACATTTGGCCTATGGATTCCACTTACATGTAATCTACATGACCAAGAAATGCAACTTTATTTTATAAGAAAGACTGTACTGCCTCACAGTATCTACCATGTTTTCTGACTCTGCTTAAAAAAAAGTCATCACTCAATACAATTTATGTCTCTCCAGTTTTCTCTCTTCTTTTAAAAGCACATCTAGCTACTAAGGCACTTGACAACGGACTGCCCAGCTCCTTTAATATCCCACCATTGGTATTTGCCTCCACTTAAAAGATGTAATTCTGAGAGTCTACTATTTGTGAAATACTCTGATATAAATCTTTATGATGAGGTTTTGGACCTATAAATAACAGAAGACCCCCCTTGCTGCTTCACTAACTGCGCTATCGCTTCCCGGTAACTATGGGAAACCAGATGAAATCTGAACCCATTCATCAAAACATAGAAAATACTCCTCCTTTCAGTTAGGGAGATTGTGCTTGTAGTATCTAAGTCGGTAAACAGAATGCCATTTCCCACTGTTACAATGTTAGATCATTCATTATACCTGCAGATAACAAGCCAAAAACAAGTAGAAAAGAAAAACAACAAGCTGCCCAAAATAATAATCATAAAAAAGAAGACTCTTTCTCCTTCCATTTAGGAAACACTGGCATTTCTCAAACAGAATAACAAGTGTTTGCCATGACAAGTCCTGCTATATATGTTGTTTAACAGGGAGTAACTATTAAGCTGAAGTTTCCAATATGATACCATGTGCGATAATCTGTTTTTAAAATAGAACAGGTATATACTCAAAATGGCAACTCTGGTTTGATACATTTAGACTTACTAATTTGGAAATGTGTGCACAAATCTGTTTACTTTGGTAATTCAATTTCCTAATAATTAGCTACAGGTGAAATGCTAGGAATGCAACAATGACAGGAGACTGCAAAGCTTTTACAGAATATGGTTTTAATTGCACTATAGGCCCTCAAATAATTATGCAGAGATAAACCTGGAAATGACAAGTGTGTTAATATCTACTCATTTATAAAGAAATTTTCTCCTAAGTTCGTACTAAACAAGAGCTCCTTCTCCACATAGTACCAGCCCGTTTCTTATGGTTCTCTGGTAGCTACTCTCTGAATTGGAAAGCTCCAATAAAGGCTGCCTTTATTTTAACATCTGTTATCAAAGTATGCTAGCCATAATAATTGCAGTCATGCTCCAAAAATAACAAGGAAAGGAAAAATTAAAGGCTAACTCCCCATCCTCAATTTGCTACTACTATGGAATACATTGCTTGGATAAGCTACTATAGACAGTGCAGTACCTTCTGTTGTGAAATACCATGGCATAAGCTAGAAACTGAAATAAATAGCTGGACTATAAAGATTTCCAGTTAAACATACAGAGTGCTCGAATCCTTCGAGATTCACACCTTCACTGCTCAGTGGCTAAGAGTAACAATTGCAACCGAAGTGCTAGTGCTATTTTCTGCAGGATTGGCTGTGAATATCCAGGTATTGAGTTCTACATTCAGGAAAGAGGAAAGCCTTTTATCTCCTATCATAGCATTTAATTCACGAATGCTGATGCAACAACCATTCAAGGTTAGGTATAAATCTGGTTTCAAGACAAATGATGTCTTTGTTCAATTTAACTTCAGTTTTCAACTGGGAATAACAAAACTTAAAATTTATGCAAGACCGCACTTAGTCCAAGTAAACAATTCACCTTGAATTCTACCAGCTCTTGAAATACAAGTGACCATTCCATAGCCTATTTTTTGCAGCCAGGCGTTTTCACATGGAAGTTAGAGACAAATGGGCTTGTAGGTAATAAATCTTTCATAATTTATAACAACTTTGTAAGAAACTGGGAGACAGAGCAGAGGAACTACTTAGCAAGACTCAGTTTGGAGACAAATTGTGTAATGTGGTCATAATACTTGCATAATAGTTTATCGTATACCTGTTATACATACTAAGTATGGTCAAGAAGCAAAAACAAGCCAAGTAAAATTACTATGCTTGTTGCTGTTGCAGATGTCATGATGTGATGGGAAGACAAAAACATAGCAGACATAGCAAACTAAAATGCATAAAACCACACCAATGGTAACTAGGCTGTTAGTACATTCTGGATTTGTTTCTCACACAGTGCCACTTGGCTCAAGATTTATGAAACTGCTTAAGTAAGGTAAAGGAAAAAAAAAACCACTTGAAAACAGCATTTTCATTGACAGATCAGGTCCTACAGTAGTGAGTATCATTCCTACATGAGTGCACTAGAGCTATGCAGTTAGAAAAACAAACAGCGCAGATTTGTAGTTTATACAAGGAGCTGAGCTTCGTGTTTAACTAGGAAATTACTAAAACCCAGCAATTTTTACCTCCAGAGGGGAGTATCAGCCTTATCTGTAGGCTCAGCAGTGTTTTCTTTTTATTTGCTGCTTGTCACAATTAACAAACTTTCAGTAAGGAACTGGACCAGTCATGGTAATTTAGTATGAGATAAAGATCTATGAAGCCAGATGGTAGCTCACATCGTAACAGCTACAAATTGCTAAATTGGCATGGGAAATCAAGATAGTTATCAATTCACTATTATTATTCCAGGTTTCCCATTCCTTCTCTATTTCTATCTTAGCTATTTAAGCCAACCTAGACAGACATTTTAGCCCATGGTTGCTAATTTTCATAGCTAAAGCTAGGGCCAAATGCAGTGATCTAAGCAGGGATGGCAGTTTCAGACAATCTGAACATGTGCTGAACGCTTACTGCTGCCAGGCGTAACTGTTCTGTACTTGGTAGGATATTCAGTCATTTCAACTACAGTCACCAACTTCAGTCTATGAATATAAACATTTTGTCCCTCACATGTACTAATGACTTGGGAAAGTCTCTACTTCTGTAACCTTTGCAGTTCTACTACCCCAAAAATAATTTTCTAAGACATTCACATCCAAAGCACAAATATAAAAATTGATGTCACCATCACTGACAAAACCTCCCATTGTTTCGAGTTACTACTTAGCTGGAAAACATATTTGCTGAAATTTGACTAAGTCTGATGACCTCTTCCAGCAATCAATAATCAAGGTAGAGAGAAAAGGCGGTTAGTTTGACCTTTCAAAAGTGTATCAACTTTATTTGGCCAGGACAGCTTTTAAAAAGCTATTTTAAATTCCAAGGCTTAGACTCGTTGCGCAGACTGGACGTGTCTCTGCGCAGTGTCTGCCTTAGTCTCTTTAAATGCTCAACTGAACAGGACAAGCTCAGAGGAGGAAATGAATTCACAACAGGAGATCCTCTAGTTGATTAACTTCACCCTCAGTGGTGGATGTCAGTCATGTTAATTGGAATCAATACACAGCAGTTAAGGGGGCACAGGGATAATCAGGCAGGGCAGGGCAACAGGCCCGTCAGTTCTTAAAATAAGCTATCTGTTAACAACTTACAGCAGCATGTGACAAACCTTCCCTGCAAAGGAATGCAAAGCATCTCTAAAATTCCAATTTAACACACAAATAAAGATAATTTGGCAACACTTAGCTTACAATCTAGCAATAAAGGAAACAGTCATTACAAATTAAATCAATATTAAACTGATCAAAGTAGTAAAATGAGAAATTAGGCTCCCAGAAAAGCTAATAGGAAATCCTTGATCCAACTTTTACACAGAATAAAAAGAGAAGCGAAGGTCTTAAAATCCTGCCACAGATAATTTTAATTATGCCCAGCTGCAATTTTATTGTACACCTAAGGCTGAAATTCAATGCACGGTTTCAAAAGTGGTAATATGTCACAAGATGAAAAAGGAATAAAATCCCAAAGATTTTCTACTCTTTAGATGAGAAAGCACTCAGGACACCCATTAGAATAGTCACATCCTAAGCATCTCTTTCTCTCTTGCATCTACAGTCTAGCACCATGCCTTCTTCCTCCCATTCTGCAACCCAGCATGCTATCTTGATCCGCAAGGGCAAGATTTGCAATATCTGATACACAGGGTGTTGGAACAAGACACATCTAAGTGTTATGCTGTACACAGAAAAGCCTCTTGGAGGGATCTCACCAAAAATTTCTGCAGAAAAATACAGTGCAGTCTGTAGTTACCTTTCGTCAAAACATGGCCTGGTACCGGCATACGGGTATGATACACCAGATGTCAGTCCCAGCTGCCTAACCTTACATATGAAGTTCAGAAATCTCTTTCAATACAATAGTAACACAAATAATGCACCTGTAAGAAAATGTATGTTCATTTCTTTTAGAATACAAAATACCACTGAATTTGAGCTTCACAAGACAATTTTTTCTTAGCCTTTTAAACACGATACAATACAAATTAACCTTTGGCCAAAGGCTTTTGTATCTTTTCCCTACTCCTTTAGGGAGTGAAATGAGTGCCAGATGTTTTATTGCAATGTTTTCATACTCTGAAATACAGCAAATATCTCCAAGACAGGATCAGGGTATTTTATTTGTTATTACAAAGGCATCAGATCATATTTAACAGATGTATATAAAATCTGTAGCCACCTACATACAATCATCCTTCCCATTAAACTTAACCTAGCCTAACCAATTAAGTGCACAGATTAAGATCATAGGGTTTTTTCCTCCTCAGACCTACACAAAGACTTTGTGAAGTCTGGTTAAGCACTTCAAGGTGGGAGGTTTTCTGTTAGCCTCCTTAGTCATTAGAAAGTGTAATGAAAGGAAATAAGGGCATCCTATTCTTTATTGTCAATATCAACTGGTCATCCCCTCTGCAAATTAACGTATTTTACGGAGCCTGAAGTTGTCAAAAGAGCTCTTAAGTGAACAGAAATGATTTCCCCTTCAAAACCACAGCTCTGTCTTCTGAGTTTCTGCCATCTGCCAGTGCTATCATCAAGCAGGTCAGTCCTGCTGTTGTAGGTAATGGTGTCATTCCATCCACCATAAGCTCACTTGGATATCAAGGGAAGGAGAGACATTCAGTTTGCTAATGCAGAGAAAGTGTCTTTTTCAAGCTACAAGGCTCAAAGCCATGTGCACATTGCAACGAAACCTTGTTTTAAATGAATTACAAAGAAAGGTTACTGATATCACTCTGCACTTTGAGAATGCTAAAAGCGTAATTTCCCAGTTCACTGGGGTTATGCATCAATGTGTCCTCTGTTTCTCTAAAATTATGTACCAGAATAGCCACTTTAGGAGATAAACCCAGTGCATGTGAAAGACATTCCAACTGAATATTGGACTATATAGGGTTCTCAAGGCTTTTCTTAGGAAGTAATCTTCCCTCACTACTTTATGCAAAGCAGCAGATCTGGTGTTGAGGTTTTTAATCATGCTATTTGCTTACTTTAAGGTACCAGTGTGTTCTTCTGAAAGTGGTTCTATCTTCAGTAAGAACATGAATGCAAAGCGTGGCAGAGCCTGTGCAGGCCCAACACCCATGAGAAGTTACACTATGTCTTCCTCAGAAGAGGGTTTCCAGGCCTTTTGGTGTCTGGTGGCTGGCCTGATGTCAAGTTTCTAAGTGCTCTGGCCAGAATAACCCACTACATGATCTAGTGAAAGTCCATACTATCTTTTGACTTTCAGTTTCTTTGTATACAAAACCACTAAAATTACCACACCCCACTGAACACTTTTTAAAGTTTATGATCTTCAAAAGAAATGTTGTACTTAATACATATCTTACAAAAAAAGGTCTGTCCGCACAACAGTAATATCTGAATGTAAACCAGACATTAGAGCACTGTATTTCTTTGGGCATCTAGCTTAATTTTATTCACATTCCCACATCAACTACCTCAACAACAGACAGAATCATCACTTGCCAAGGGAAGACTCAGATGTCAAACCAAGAGACTTGCCTATACAGGCTATACAATAGCACTGAATGTACAGGATATAATATAGCATTGACTGGATTTCATCACCTCACTACAGCCTTAAATTTCCAGCAAACAAAAGCAGATAGTTGGGACACTTCTCAAGATTACTGTTAAATATTGGCATAGCTGCTATGATTTTTTGCCTGGTTAAATGAAATATAAATGAAGACGCATTGACCTCAGCAAATAATCCACTTTCAGACAAAATTCACGTGGTAGAGTCTCAATATTCACACTACTTATTCTATCCTTTTAGTTTAATAACTGTTTTCATCAACTAATAGAAGTGATCTGGTAAGTTAAGTAGCTGGGCTGATACTGTTAGCACTCCTTTGAGTGAAAAGAACAAAAATATTGTCCTTTCCTCCTGTAGAAAGCTAATTCATTTTCTTGTATTTGTCTAACTAACTAACAATCTTCAGACATTTCACTCTAACAGGACCACATGCAAAGCACTATGCTATATCCTATACCCTTTCTTTATCCCAGGGATAGGCAGAGCAAAGCACGACAATCAAGCGCAGCATGAGAAGTTAAGTAGCATGCTCTATGGTGAGCATGTTGAAATCCCGACAGCAGATGTGGGATCCTGGATGCAAATGGCACTCTATATGCCAGGAAGAGAATCAAATGCCTTCACTTGAAAACATCTGTCAGCCCCTGTGCTCACTGGTGGCCTCACTTAGATTTTCAAGCTGCAGAACCCACTGAATTTCCATTTACATATTGATGTACTCAAACGTAGGCCTCCTGTCTATCCTGTGTTATTTCCTGATTAATACTGGTATGCTGACTGATGCTTGCTCACTTCCAAAGGGCAGCCACTGCAAATACAAGTCAAACCAACTTAATATAAGCTGAGAAAGTCGAGAATATATGTATTATTCTGGGTTATATTTCCAGTGAAGTCTTACACCCATAGCAATTCAAGCATCAAGTTAACCACAACAACAAAGATCCTTTTTTTCCAACAGTTTTACATTAACAGTTCCAAACAATATCAGTTCAACTAAAAATAGAGAAGAAACCAAGCGCAGATTGACACAGCGCAGATGAGTTGAATGTGATACACTGTCAAATTTAATAGCTTCAGAAATAACAAATTAGAGACATAATTTCAATTGCAGCTAGCTTCTGAAGCAATGAACTTCACTTTTAAAACAAATCGAGACTAAGGGAATGTTCTGGCATTTTAGTCCTCAACTTGGAATACTTTATTAAAAGTATTTTTCATACTTTAATAATAAAAAAGCTTTTACAATTAATTTCTAGAAGAAATATTTGAACTTAAGGGATATTTGTCAACTTATAGAAAATTGTAAGGATTTTTGTTCCACCATCACAAATGGTTTCAGTCAAAACTCGTGTCTTGTTTTGACAGCATATACATTTTTATATTAGCTATATCATACCTAGAGTTTCATATCTAAACCTTAGAACTATCTCTATAGTTAGTCTCCATTAACTGGAAAGGATTAATACACAGCATTTTATTATTACATCAAGTTCAAATATGAATGTTTTATACACAATGAAGACAAGCTAGTTCCAACAAAGTGTAGTTTAACTCTAACTGCATACATCTTGGCATAGCACTGAGACTACCTAGGTCAGCATTATGGGTCTTGACCACCTGGAGAGATGTGAAGAGACTTATAGGGTAAGCAGTACCATGGCTCCTTCGGACTGGAAGAGTGAGAATTAGCTGTCATTACTGGCTGCAAACATTTAAATTACCTTGGGAACTGTTAAATGCTTCTAATTGATGGATGAAGCCTGTTTCTCCCAAGGCAAGGGGCACTTGCACCTCTGGCCTATAATTGCATTGATGTTTCATTCTGGAGGAACTGAGCCTGTTATGGACATAAGAATCACACAAAAGTAGTTAACTGAGGAATTCCTACTCTCAAAAAAAAAGCTTGAAAAGCACCCGATTAGATGAGCCATGTTTCTTATTAAGTGAATCCACACAGTATGAGCAGTCACTAATGAAAAATACGTTAAACATTTAATTAAAAGTTGGCAAAGTTATTCTAAGTCATTTCACATACTAAAAGGCTGTAAACATGAATAAGGGCAGAATCTCCTAGCCAGGGCATACCTGAATGTGATATTTCCTGGAATAACATTAAGAGGGCTCGTCCTAGCATCGTGTGAGCAAACTGCCAAACATGACAGTCAAAGTGTAGCTGCTGCTAAACACTATAACCAGGTAGTGTTTCTTCAGGGGTTCCACATAACAGAAGACTACATTTAATTCAAGCTGAGCAACTTGAAAAATCATGATGTTACCTTTTTAATCAATAAGATGAACACAGGATTGAGGTCTAGAGCTGAAAGGAACAAGAGCCTTCTCATTGAAGCAGCTGATGGGAGGGCTTACTTGAGAACTTTGGGTTTTTTTCCTAATTTATTTCCTTGAGACACAAACCATACAAACCATATTTTCATTGAATATATATGGTACTCCATTCTTCATTGGAGTCTCTAAATATTACCTTAATAAAAGCAATACAACTAAACCCAAATATTATTTTTGTAGTTCTGAAATATGAGAAACCAGCTCAAGTATGAAGAGCTGCAAAGTACAGGATTACCTGGGATTCAGTTGTATACAATTTGCATTCTTACAGATTACAGTGCATCAGCATTATGAAGATCACATGCCCTAAATTGCTCTTTTTGAAATTTCTTTTTATCTCAGCATTAATATGTCAGCTATATGTTTTAGAAACAAAGTAAATCAATCAACAGTTAAGTACTGCCAGGATTTCAGAGCTCGTCTATTATCTTTTCATTAAATCCCATCCTTAGTTCTTCTTTTGGGATTACAAAGTTTCTCTCAATTATTTTTGCCTTACTCCATATTAACTGAAGCTAAACAGAAGCAACATTAACTGACAGTCCAGAATACAACAGACTCAGCCACACCACACCAGTATCAGTTTTCCTGTACCCTCTTCTCTCCTGTCAAGATTACAAACCGAGTTTTACAGAAAGACAACTGCAAGGGATAGTGGCCTAGAAAGAAAAAAGACATACAGAAATTTCCTCAGTCAGGTAGGTAGTATGAGGTAGACAAAACAGTCTTCAAGGAAGGGTAAGGTACCTCTGAAAGTAAAAGTTGAACACATTCCTCAAAGAGGGAGTCCAGCAGGAAGAAGTGATGAGGAACAGCAATATTCCATGTAAAAAGCTAACTGGGACAGCACTGAGAGCTGGTAGGAGAGAGACAGAGACTGAAGAAAAGCAGAAGCAGCAGTCAAGCCTATCTATTAAATGAACCCACAAATGCAAGACATCAGCATTTAGAATTCCAATCCTAAACTCAATTAACAATTCTTCATAAAGAACAGGAAAATTAAGAGAATCTGCCTGCATGATAACATTAGACAGTAGTCAATCACCTTTCTGCACCCTCAAGAAGTCATAGGCTGGCTTCTTCATGCCTGCAAGACAGCATGGCTTCAGCTGAGGCTTCGGCTCCTGCAAGGATGCTGGTGCAACACAGAGAATGGAGCAGCCATCTTCCACCAAATTCAGAGCTTTTCCTACAGATGCTGGGTGGTGTATGTGGTATGAGAGAGAGAAGCCAACTGCTGGAAACACAGACTGGTGAACTGTCAGGCAAAAAAGAATCACGTGCATGTGGCAAATCCAGTTTCTACATGCTTTTGGTCTGACAAATCCTAGCTTAGACACTGTTTTATTTCCTGTGGATTAGTAAATCAGACAAATGCTTGCCCTATGACAGCGAGATCTAGTTTTGTTATCTCTAAATATTCTCCAAGTCCAGTCAGCCTAAAATAACACACATTAGGGTTGTGTTCCCTTTAACATGCACATTTTCTCTGTGAAAGATGGATTGATGGCAAAAATTGATCTAGAGCATCCTAGGACTAGTGCTGAAAAGTGTTTAACTCCAATACCAGGATTAGGACCCCTTAGAGCCAAGACATGAATGTCTTCCAGAAGCTGCTTGGCCAAAGCCACAATAATTACACTTTGTGCTTAAATAAGGAACTAAAAGAGAAAAATTATGCTATCAGATTAGTGATACACTAATCATCCAGTCAAAACTAGATGCCTTCTCCTTACCTAGATGCAAAGGCCTGAAAGAAGGTTAAAAAAAAACAAGGAAGGTTTCAGTGTGGCTTAAGTAGTCACAGATTTCTTGCATGCACATCATCATTTTATTAGCTGTAGCTCAACCACAACATTAACTGTTCATGTCTCTACCTGGTTATTCGTGACAATGTGCAACTAAATATTAGATTTTACTCACTGCTTACTTTCATTTTTGTACTCTGCTCCCACCAATTTCACGACGATGAGTTAGTTAAAAAGCAAGACACAGCAGGTTGAGCTGGACACAAAACAACAATCTACAACACTTTAAAACCATAACAGAGGAAAATGTCTAAACTAGAAAAGATAAGTGTCATTAAAACAGCCCCAGAAGCTATTTTATTTCTTTGAGTCAGGTTGTGGCTCTTAAAGCGTAGAAATTTGTCTGACAAATACAGAATACATATCCTCTCTCGAATGACTAGCAAATTTGGGCCTACTAAATAGAGATAATGCTCAACAGCTGAATTCATAAAAGTCCCAAATAGCTAAACTCTTGAAAGAGTGGCACCCACTGCAAAGGTGGATATACACTGTAAATGACATTAAACCACTGTTGTATCTAAGAGCCTGACAAAGAAGCTTGTTAACTCCAGCGCTTCGAAGCTTTAAGTAACTTTTAGATCAAACAGAAATATTTTAAATCAGTTGAGTGTTGGAGTTTTTTTTGCAGGGGTGGCGGTTTTTTTGTTGTTTTTTAATCAGCCTACAATTAATTTTTATTCAAGTACTTCATATATTTATTATTCTTTAAAGGTAAAACTACTTATATTCACAATATATTTGCTTAAGAGTAACAAGCACTTTATTTTGAAAAGATCACCAGTATCAACTGCAAAGATTAGGAGACAATGAAAATTGGAAGGGCTCAGCCTTACTTACTACTTGAAGTTCTTTAAATAGTTTTCTTGCTCCTACAAACACTTTCCTGGGGCAAGCAGGGGTGGAATTTCGCACGCTATTTAAGTACTTCAGTATTGATAACTTGAGGAGAATTTTTACTTTCTGCTCCATTTGATGCCCAGCCCTATTACACACTGCCTTGAACTTCTTGTTTTACAGTAAAATCCACTTGCAGCCAAAGTGGATACATATGGCATGCAAGAACTAGTGAGAGTACTGCATTGAAAGTTTTGTGTGATGTCTTGCATTGTAAATCTGAATCCCTGTCAGTGTTTAAACCTGTGAAATGCAGAGGGAATTTAAATAATGATTCAGTTATGGGAGCAGGTCGTTGTTCAACTTGCTGAATGTTCATCCTGCTGTTAACAGCTTACACATTTATACTACAGTACATGAAACAGTAAAGCACTAGAAAGAATATAAGGTGTTAACAACCGCTACAAAATATTTCTGTAAGGGTACATTTCCTCCATTTCCCATCAACATAAATTCTGACAACAAAAAACAATATTAATCCATGCATTCATTCGTCTTTAGCATCTGCTTTTAATTTACACATTAATAGAAGGCTACATTTCATTATTAAGTTTTTCTTATTAGTGACTGAATCAATATTTCTGCCCCTTTGGTAGTGCAGGTTCATTAGTTTCCTGAAGCTGATTAAGTTTATTCAGGTATTTCAAAAGGAGACCATATTCTGTTTAAACAAACAGACAACACAGAACCATGCTGCTTCACAGAGACTTCATGGCACATCTGCATCTCCTTAAGTGGAATCACTTCTTCATCAGCAGCATAGCCTTCAGTTCCCATCTAACAGGCTGAGCCAAGTTTAATCCACAAGTAACCACACCATACTGGTAGGTACTCAAGTACACTCATGTAACCAAAGACCATTTAATTGGAAAAACAACACAATGCCCATGGCAATACAATGGTCCATATTCTGTCACCCAAAATAATTTTTTCTACCCATTACTGAAATAAACTCTACACTTAAGACTACAGGTGCAAATTCTCCACAGTTATAAGTCTTCGGAAATACCAAGTAGCACATAAATTTGCAAGCCTCTCAGATAACACATCAAAACACACAGGTTCATATTTAGTAACACAGTGTAAACACAGGGGTGTTGCTAATGCATTTTTCATCCAAATCTGAAATTAGCAAAACTATCACAAACAGTGGGGAAAAAAAAACCTGACAGCAGCATTCGTTACTAGTGCTCAACTGGTATCATCAAAATATAACGCAGACATATTTTGCAGCCAGAAAGCCTTTAGGCAGCAGCTTTACACTTAGGGGCACACAGAACTGTGCTGACAGATACATTTCATTGACCAAGGAAAGTTTTAGGCTACCCCTAAATTCCTCTGCAGTTCTCTGAGTTTGGAAAGAAGTTGAAATATGAATTCACGATGATGGGAGGGATTGAGCACCTGATCCCTTTGGAAATAATTTGCAGCAGTTAGATATTCTGTCCTTTTTCTGCTGCCAGAGATTAGAGCCCTGACAGCAAAAATTTTCATGGGAGCACTCCATAATCCCTTCCACTGCACAGACAACTGGGTCTGGTCAAGTCCTCTTATTGGCTGACTTTCCACTGAAGCACAGCAGGGAACACACAAGAAGTCCTGCCTCTACGGAGCCTGGCACAGAAAAAAGAAATTGCAATGTCTTAACCATGATGGCTAAATTTTGAGGGGAAAAAAAACCAACAAAACTTTCTTACTGAGCTGTATTAGAAGAGCAGGAACGGCTGTTGGCAACCAGTCCTCTTTTTCCTTTCATCACAAGATTTGCTATCTATTTTCTCTGGGAGGTTACTATCGGGTGTACACTGCATTGCATTTGGGAACATGTAGATACTATGGAGTATTATACTGTGATTATTCATTCATCTCTTTGCAGACAATTTTTCACCTAGCATTCCATATTCAGGATTTCTGAGGGTTTGGTTTTGGTGGGGTTTTTTTTTCTTTTTTTTTTAAAGAATTATCATAGATATCTAAATGAAAGTTAAACTAACCAAATTATTGCAGTTGCCAAGCAAATAGCGAGTGTGAATGATGAACAATCTTCTCTAGTAACTTTGAAACCCGGGAAATATGTGAAAGGCAGTTTATACAAACAACAGCTTCTGTAGCTGCATAAAGGGAGTGAAACAGCTGACAAAAACCATATCACTTTTGTACTTCCAAATAATCTGTTTTGACAGTGTCACAGTAGAACACATACATTAGTGACTTCTCATTTGTATCAGCTTCACCAGCGGAGAATCAGAGTTAATTTCCTAACTAAAGAAAACCACATGCGTGTTTTACCACTTCCTGCCTTTTGGAAAAGCCTAAGTCTACCTATGATTCCCAGCTTATGAACCAACTTCACTGTTTCCTTTGGAAGATGACAGGAATCCGCTAATGATGTTAATGACTACAAAGTTTTAAAAATTGAGACAATTACCTCTTTCAGTCTCTAAACAGGTAATCAGTTGTGACCAACTTTTCTCAATTTGCTAACAATCAGTAAGTCTTAACTAAACATTTAAAAGCATAAGGACTTCATTTAAAAGTTTAAGTAGAATCAGTATAAAACTTAAATTACACCATCTGTTCTTAGCAGACCACATTCTTTAAGTGTTGTAAGTAGACCAGGACTGTATAGCTCATGGAGAAATAGAAAACTGTATGCTAAAATTAAGCAAATCTCTTGAAATTCAACTCCAGAAATATTCTGAGGCAGCTTCTTAATTATTATCTACCACCAAAAGGCAACACATTCATTCTTTTAGGGCCTATTGCATATGCCACTAAAGGGCATAGAAGAAAAATCCCACTGGGATTATAGAGCGAGAAAAAGAACTATAAATCATTATGTACTGTAATAAGAAATCATGGTTTAACTTCAACTTGTTCTTTAAAACTAGAAAAGGTGTACAAGGATTTAAATATATGAAAATATAGACAATGTCTAAATAAGCTGGTAAAGTTTGCTAATAAGCTGTAGTAAAGAAAAACATTAAAGCTAAGTATTAGTCTAAAAGTAAACACTATTAATTCAGTAAATTAAACATGATTTATTCAAGTGTCATAAACAATTATCTTCATTTTTTTAAAAAAATATTGAACAGTTTTCAAGATTACATTATCCTTTATGTTGATGTGACAGGGGTAAAGAAGTTAAGTTTTTCACGAAATGGAGATACGTTACAACATCAACCATAGAACGATGGATACACTAAAAATGAAAGTTGTGCACGTTTGTACTACAATTGCAGTACAAAAACGTGGCATATTCTATAACATTACAATCTGGTGTTTTGAAAAATAGTCCTGTATAAACCACAGTGAAAATAAACTGCAGCATATGTCCCACATGAAGTAGTCAGGAACTTGCATGCCTCCTCTATTATGGTGAAAACTCATGTGCACGCACCACAAACGTTCCTGGTTCTACTCATTAAGATCGTACTTAAATGCATATGGAAGTTCAAACTCCAATACCAGCTATACCCTTGTTGTTCGTCACACTAGTCAGCCTAACTCTTCCATTATCCAGAGCACTTGCAGTGGAATACTTGAATTCCTTTTCCTTCTAGTATTTCTTTTCTTATTTACCAACTTTGTTGGAGCAGGGTTTGAGGTTTTTTTAGGGGGGGGGAGGGGCGGGAACATAACCAATCATTCTTTGCTGAACGTTTGTTAGAAAGAATGCCAGGAACCTAAACCACTCATCCCTTACCTGAAATCATCACAGTAAATACTTGAACTCCAGGGAGAATTTGCAGCTGATGGTAGCAAGCAATGTCTTCCTCAAAAATACAACACCCTATCCTGTTCTTTTGGTGTTTTAGTGAGAGTTTCTGAACAGAGTAAACCACATAAATCATGTTTTAGAGGGCTGGGGTGAGAGGGGTGAAGATCGCAACACTCCCGCTGGAGCACCAAAACATTCCAGGGTGACAGCAGGGGCAAGGGGCTGCAGGTGCAGTCTAATTCTAGCGACTCGGGAGACAAGTCACTTTATAAACCTTTCTCTCACTCTGTCATCTGTAAAATTTGTACAAAAGCCTAAGTGATTTTCGGTACAGTGTTAGGATACACGCTACATCCCAGTTACAGCAACTGTTATTTCTGCATAAATGGAAAACGATCTGAAGACACGTTTGCAACCTAGAAGTAGTTTGGTTTAGATTTATGAACCTACCTTACGCCACTCCAAGGCACTATTGCATTCAGATGTATAAAGCTTTCCAGGAGCATGAAGTCTCAAAATAAATGAATAGTACAAAAATTTGTGCTATAAATGTGTGCTTAATATTACAGTTTTGATACCAACTCAGCCAAATCACAGTTTGCAATGGTTTGGATTTTTCCAAGTTAAGCCTTCTGAGTTTTCACCATATATTCATGCTGGGTAACCTCCCATACCAAAATTATGGAGAATACAAAATAGACTTGAGTCTATTTTAAATCTCTGTCACATCTACTATCATAAAGAACTACACACTTAAAATACATCAACACCAGCTCTCAATACCCACCTAATAACACTATCTTTAGGCACATCAGGGAAGCTGGAATAGGGAGAGGTTTATTAACCTCAAGTAACCAGCACCAAATTTCCATCCAACCAGCTCTTGAAACTACAAAATCTCACAAGGAAATTATTCTCAGAAAATCTGCAGACTACACAAATTTAGTACCAATGTGTTTAAGAGCCTCAGTCTCAACCTTCAGGTGGCAAGTCTGCACATGTGCGTACACACAGAGAGAAAGAACAGTAACAGACAGGAAAGCTTCAGGAACAGCTCTTCCACAACTAAGACTACACCCTTTTTCCTGCTCTCACAACTTATCTATGAAGCACCAGTTTCCTCCCCACATCAATAAAAGCCTTCCTTGCAACCTCAAACTTGTCTTTTTCACTGGACAGGAAATGAGTCCTTGCTCAGTTACCATGTTTCTTTTACAAACATGATAATCTATTATTGAACTCCTAGTAACAATCACACCAAGAAAAAAACATTATCAGCTCCACTTTTTAAATACTTTTGATTTATCTATGATCCATTGCATGAAAATAGAGTCATTTAATCTCTGCCTTGGTTTGCCATTCTGTACCATACAGACTTTGGGAGCCGAGAGACTGGCATTTAATTCTACCAAGTATTTTTGTTTCTTGATTTTCTTTCCAGTAAATCTGGAGATATCAGCTGCTATAGAATAATATTATATTCTCATTCAGAAATGGACAAGAACAAATTACATCATTTTCAATGCTGGTACACTTATATTCTTTATAGATGACGTTATTGATTTTCACTTTTGTTTTATAGAGAGAAAGACATTTAAGTTACTATCACTTCATTTGTAAAAAGGCTATAAACGAGACACAAGTGAGATGCATTGTCTGGAAACTGCTAATATGAGAATCAAAATGTGCTGAAATACCTGAATGCAATTATTTAGCTATGATTGTAATTAGCTGCCTTTAAATCACCGTAATGAGCTAATAGAGTAGTACTCATGCAGAGGAAGTCAATGGGAATCCATTATAAAGCTAATTAAAAAGACAGTCTTTAAGAATAGTCGTGGGTTTTTTTCTCCCTATTAGGTCACACAAACTAGTGAACTGTGCACTTGGAAAATTTCTGCCAGCAAGGCCGGGAAGCACCACTCCCTTGTGCCTGTAAAACCACAATAAATTTTGTTTTAAGGTAACCTTCTACTTCAACAAGAGAGAAGAAAAGATTTTGTTCTATTTTATGTGCAAACAGAATAAAAATAGGAGAGGTGTAATGAAGAGTATATAAAGACGCACACTGCACTCATGCTTATTGCTGAACATCTATACTGCACTAGCAATGAAGATAAATGCTGAGCAACTGGGTAAGCTACAAGTTAGCCAACCCTTTCACCGTTACTTCAGTGCTGCTCTTCCTCCAGCCCCAGAGGCCCATTCATACTGCTTTGCCAGCCAGAAGGAAAACTTCAAGAAAGGAAACAACATACAGTTGCTCACAATTTAACAATATTAACTTTACTGAAGTCTATAATGAACTATTTTAGTAATGACTTGTAATTGACCCGACAGATAAAGATTTATGGAAGATTCAACAAGAAAAGTAGAAGCAAATACCTGAGCAAAATTGCATTGCTATTTTGGGTAAGGGGAGAAGAGGAAAGGAAAAAAAAAAAAAAAAAAAGATGCCTAGAAGGAAAACATAGCTCCTAACACATTGATTACAGCAACGAGCAGAACGATGAATGACTATGCTGTGCTGAAAGGGCATATGACAAGAGGATATTGTTCTCACCTGTGGACCTCTACTTCACTCAGATTTTAATGAATCATAGTCCTTTCAGTTCACTTACAAGTCTCAGCTCTTTACTCTCTGTACAAGACTAACATTTCTGTTCCCAGCATTCGTAGAACTACTGTTGACTGAAGAATTTATTACTCAACCCAGTTGACAGTATGCTGGAAACAGAAGAGATTTAGTCTGTCTTTATATACATTCCCAACAACATCTCATTTTTACTCAGGAAATATTCATCATTTTCTAAAACGTCCCCCCTGCTCCTTTAGCTGCAACATGGCCAAGGAGTCAAAGAATAAAACTGTGCTACACATATAAAAACACATACTTACTGAAAGGTTTTATTTAAAGCTTTTATTATAACTGTAGTCACAGTGTGAAAAGTAAGTTCCATCACTAATGCAAAAATTCAATTTCAGGGCGCAATAAACACTTTACACGCCTCTCCTTTAAAGTGAATTCAACAGACACATCTTTCTGCACCTATCGAAGTCATAACATCTAATGGGGATTTTTAATGTTTTGCCATTCTATTGCACTTCAAAAATAACCAACCGTCAGACAACCCAATAAACTATATGTAGGTGTTTAACCACCCTCAAAGGTTAATTAAAGACAAAGATTAAAAGCTGTAAAGCAAAAGTTGATTTAAGCTTTTCCCCAGTTTTGAATTAAAAAAAAAAAAAGAATTGAGTAACTAATGCATCTTTGATGCAACAAAAACATTACTGTTTTATTTTAAAAATCTATGCAGCGGTGTACAGCCAGTTCTGTGCTATTCACACAAGCAAATCCTTGCTTCCAGGTATTTCCCTGTATTCCAATAGAAAAGGTGCAGCTTTGCAGCAACTTGCAGTATTTCATGCTCAGTATTTGTTGCCAGCGGTCACAATTTTTATTATACCAACAGCAGAGGTTCCAACTAAAATTTGTGTAAGCCAAAGAGATACTTTACACTGAATTATTCAATTGAAAAACAGTAAATAATGATGCAACAACAATTATTAGTCACAAATTCTTGCTGTGACCATACAGCTAAATACCAGCAAATCTATAAACAGCACAAGTTTTCTGAATCCCAGTACAGTGCCTTGTATTGATTCAAGTTGCTTCCTACTTTATATTTTAAGACTCATGACTCCTAATACACCTTCCAGTACCAATGTAAGAGGTAAGTACACCTTCCTCATGGAAGCCAGGCATTTTCCATTATAAAAGTCTGCTTTTAGAAGGTTAGAACTTCATTAAACCTAAAAGGTTAGGTTCAGACTCCAGAAATTAAGCTTTACCAAAAAAAATCAGACCGAAACATTTTAGTTTGAGAACTGACATAGTACACACAATTATGATGCAGGTGCTAATGTGCAACTTTAAGTGATTCTTTTGAATTTAGTTTTTACTTTTTTAATACAAAATGGAGCTCATTCTAAGTCACCAAATGAGTCATCTTTTCTCTCATCTGGAAACAACACAATGACTTAATTAGAAGTGTGTGTGGTGGTGGTGGTGGGGGGGGGCATATCTTCAACCATTATACTCATAGTTTTATGGTTTCATATTTTAAAGCTAAAGAAATTTGTTTTATTCTAACTGAAGCTTTTGGGCGCAGGGAGGCAGGGGATGAAACTGAAAGACCAACTTCTCCGTAGTGGTGATGTTAAAATACTTCCACTACTTCTGTTACAGTAGCTTTTCAAAAATCTTTTGCATACAACTAGAGATACTTACAGTATAAGCCATACTTTGCGATGGCCATGCTAGTTGATTCCTTACACAAAGGCCTTTACTTCAATGCTTACAACGCATCTAGTATCAATAAATCCTCAGGTAGACAACCTATATATAATAGCTTTCAATTCACAGACCATTCATACAAAATATATTCATATACTATAGATTCTCAGGACATAACAATGATCAGTATTACGTAATTTTTCTAAATAAATACTGTAGTAATTTTGTACTTTATTTTTATACCCCTTAACTCAACATTACAGTGGGTAGCAACGGGCCTTACATCTGACAACATATAAACTGGCCAAAAAAATCCTAGAGCAAAGGCAAGTGAAAGAAAATAATCTTCAGCTAAAGGTACCTGGCAAGAAAAGGAATACATGTGATGGTGAAAAACTTCCACAAAAGACTTAGCCACCAGTGATGCTTGTACAACAGTCATGGCCTAGTTTCCTATCAAACATCCTCTAACTCATATTTTACTTTCTTTTGAACATAAATTTGAAAACCTGATTTGAAAAGATGAATTTTTGGGGAACACACTGGCCTTAGGGTCCAAATCCCTATAACAAAATCTGACAATCAATACTCCTTTCTGATTAATTTATTAAATACTAATATTCACAAACAATTCTACCTACCTTAGCTTAAAAACTGATGGACTCTTAATTCAAACCATGCTAAATATTTGCCCATCACCAAAATAATGCCACTCAAAGACATTATATGTCAGTTCACACATTAAATATGTAATGTATTTTTATGCTGCCACTGACCCCTTAAATCAATAATCTGAATTTAAGTCGATGGGAATAACTGCTTTGTCTGTATGACACTTCTAGCATCTGGAATAGCTTTAGCAATTGAAAAGTAAACCACAGGACAAAACCGATCAGAAGCAAGACCATGCTCAAGATGAATACATCACTTACACACATTTAAAGGCATGATCAGGTATCAGATTTTTTTCTTAACTGAGATTTATCTCCCTTTTTCTTTCCAGAATACTTTTAGCTGCATATAGGACTACTTGGATTCAAATCAGACAGTCTGATAATTCCAAAGCAATGTTTTTAATTCCTCTTATATAATTAAATTCCAAAAGCTGAAATGGAATTATATATACCATTTTTATGTGTCCTAGAATTTCTTAGCATTTCTATGCACCAGAAGAAAATGTGACAGGACATCACCCACTTTTAGCTTTTAGTTCCATTGAAAAATTTGTTAGACGATGAGAAAACTCAAGATTAATTAAGAACACAGTAATTTTACTACAGGAGAAGTCATATATCTGCAGTCAAGTTTCCTGTGGACAATGAAATATTCTCTCTTCAAAATTACTGGGGCAAAAACTATTTGCAAGATGAAAACCTCCAAAGAGTGCAGAATTTAAAATTACATTTTGAAAATATTAATATCATATCTGAATTAAAACTCATGTGATCATATATTCATCTACAATAGCCATCATACTGGTGTCTTCCAATTTATGAAATGCTCTTAAACATAGCAAAGTTTTTCACATTCTGAACAACCAGCACCTCAATCCTGTAAACTGACTCAATGCTTTCAGCAGTCTATATCCTCTACAGTCTTGAGTTTCAACATCATTCAAATTGGCATGTGCTGTAGTCAAGTTACTATCAACAGTAAAGCTAATGAAGCTATCAATATGAGCAATCCAAAACAAGCTTTGTGAACAGGCAGGAACTTACCCCTGCATGACTGTTATTTTTCCTAATACAAAGTCATTCCAGAGCCTTTAAGCAAGTTTCAGAGATTTAATCACTGAAACAACTGACTGCACTTCTATTTCAGAAGGGTGTTATTTAGGAAAAAAGTTATATCTGTCTATCAATCTGGTATTCCAAATGAATTTTTTTTGAGAACAGTCGCAAAAGTAATTATATATGCCTTCCTAGCATAATTTAGAAACACTTCCTTATACTCAACCTCATAAAACTCTTTTCATGTTACTAAACCTGAATAACTGCTCTGTTCTGAAACCACAGAGTTACAGCTCACTACAAAGCATTTAAACAACTGAACGGTATGAACTCAAAAATATTCTGACTTTTGTATTTTGTTGAGTTGAATAATTAGTGCTTTTCTTTTGGACCCACCCATGTTACATACTGTGTTTAAAAGGACAATGCTTTGGTCTACTTAATTAAAAGGTGAGTAGTTACTTATCTGTAACTGTAATCTTTCTTATTTCCAAACAAAAACCATGGATGGATAATTCTGCAGTATGTTACCACTCCAATATGTGCTGAAGAAGGATCATTTCTTCTGCCATCCTCAAATAATAAGTGGATGACAAGGGGC
This sequence comes from Mycteria americana, assembly GCF_035582795.1. Classification (NCBI taxonomy): domain Eukaryota; kingdom Metazoa; phylum Chordata; class Aves; order Ciconiiformes; family Ciconiidae; genus Mycteria; species Mycteria americana. The sequence goes on from NC_134372.1 coordinate 18,436,181, forward strand.
TATGCCCTTTTCTTTATTTACTTGTGGTGCTTTTTTTAAAGTGGAGAGGGGACTATTGGGCCCAACCAGCAGAAAACATGATCTCTTGTGTATCTTGTCTTGGCTAACAAACTCTGGTTCAGCTGGAACCTTTTAGGGAAAGTGCTGAGCCTTCTGTAGATAAAGAAAGGCACAGCAAGGAGGCACAAATCTGGAGCACAAATACAGATTAAAAGAATCCTGAAAGGACCATCTAAATCCTTTCTAACAACCCTAACACAAAGAGTAAACTGAAAAATCTACTATTAGAGCTGATGAAGAGGACGAAACTTTTCTAAAGGGTAAGAACAAATTACATGACATTTGTGGAAAGGCAGGGGTTCTCTGACAGAACTGCTGAAGAAAAGGATCCACTCGGCCGGGAATAAGGAGTGACAGGAGGAAAATGCCTTGGTCTCAGAGCTAAATGGAGCTCTGGAAATAAGATTCCAGGATATATTACTGGTTATGTCAGTGAATCTTAGTGTGACCTTGACAACATTTCAGGCCAAACATTCAGATCTCCTGAGCAGCTGGCATTATCTTTATCATCAGGAGCAGAGGGACGCATAGTAGATCTGAAATCAGGACCACGATTTCTTCAGCTCTGTAAACTGAAGGACACATTCACCTCAAATATTTTTTGCCTTTAATTCATTCTTGGAAACACCACTGCAATAAAGCATAATTTATTATCATGTCTACCACAATTACTTGGATGTCTCAATAAGGTAAAAAAAAAAAAAAAAAAAAAATCCATTTTTTTCTACTAAACACATTCTTCAGTTATCAAAAAGTAACCATGGATTAAAACAAAAAAAATCTGTATTTAACAGTGAACTTGGATAATATTGCTACGCTCAGCTTCAGAAGGAGGCTTACGTTATGGTGAAGCACGGTGATGTATGTGCACACGCAAGTAATTTAGTTAGAATTTCATACCAGCCTTGCTAATCTATTACAGCTCACAGCAGAAAGTTTTCAAATTTGTGTACTAACACAGTGCCTCCTACCAGAGTACAGCACTCCAGGATCTTACACAGCATTGCATTGCCAGGATTACAGTAGTGCAGCAGCCCCGTGCCCACCTGAAGGCAAGCAGGGATGCCCGCAGGAGCATGTACCAGCCTCACTACTGGAAAAACACGCAGAGTTTTACAGGCTGCAAGAGCTAGCTATGTATAGGCTGGGCTGCACATTGTAAATTCTTTTACTGTTATGGAAATTCCTAATGCTGTGTGGCCTCGAGAACTAATATGATCCCCTTTCAAAGGCCTTTCTTCAGAGTTTCCAGCTCTGGCTTTTTCCTACCATCTTTCCCAGCTTTTCTCAGTTCACCTTTGTGGAGCTGCAGCTTAGCCAGGACTCAAAGATGGGGTGGGGGGCAAGAAGGAAAGAGTTCTCCCAGAGTAATGCATTCCGTACATTTTACTTGGGTAATGGCACTGTAGTTTGCATTTGGGTTTAATTCCCTTCTGCTTCATTTAAAATACCAATTCTTAGCTATGTTCCTGCAGAAAACTTGCAATGTTTCATTGTCAATTCCCTCAACACCCATTTCTCCTGAGCACCAAAGGGAAAAACCCTAACTGCCTGGTTTTAGTCACAGCTTTAATGTTTTGTGAATTCCTTCAGCTGTGTAATGCAAACCTAATATTTTATAAATAGCTTGGGAGAGGGTTCTCAGGTAGTAAAAGCCACTGAGTGAAATTTAGATTTCTTTCTTCTCTCCTACCACCATTTTCTTCTTGTTCTCTGTGTTAAAAAGTGATCAGTCATTTAAAAGATCTGTTGTTTTATTATTACCTTCAGACACCCTGCTTGTGCACCAGAGGTGATTTCAAAGTATTTTAAAGAACAAAACCCAAGAATAGGCTAGGTACATTAGACACACTGTCAGAAAGAGGCACCAGTTCTGTGTCTTACAAATCCTGTGCCTGATTTCAAGCTGTTAAACAGCTGATATTTTAAAAGCTAAGATGATGCTTCACTAAATCTCTACATGATTCACAAAATTTTTTTACTTCTAAGGCAATCTTCTTATGCCCAAAGCCAGGTAGAGGATAGTATGTTAGTTCCTCTGAGGACTTAATAATAGGCTTTGGAAATCTTATGTTTTAGAAGTTTAGTGATTCACTTTTTGGGGGTTTCTGATCCTTGTTAAGTTACAGCATCTTTGTCCTCTATTCGCACATACGAAAGAAGAAAGTTATTTAAAACTAACAAGTTGTATCCGAAAAATTACGAAGGAATTGTAATAGAAATCACATACCAACCAAATAAAAAAAAATCTAAAGAAATCCAAACCTTCATCTGAGTGCCCACTGCCATCTCAAAAGAATAAAATTGTATTAAAAAACCTCCAAAAAGTTTAAGCATCCCAGACACCATTGCTCTATTAACTGAGTTTTCTTACTTAGATCTTTGAACATATTGATTTTAAATTGTCTGCTGATTTTCTCCTACTGATATTTTCAAATGCCATGGATGATATCTCTGCAGTACTCATAACTTGACGCATATACTAAGACACAGTAAAACCTAAGGATGTGTTTCTCTTCAGGTTAATTACTGTTTGCCAGTAAATTGCTTTTTAGCCGAAAAAGTGCTCAGAGGTTAAAAAGTCTTCAGGCATTAGGAGGTCACATCTTGCCTTGAAGTTAAAAAGGAAGAAAAAAAGAAAAAAAACTCAGTTGGACTACGAAATTCTCTCATTCCACCCCAGATAATAGACAATTATCTCAACCATGCAGTAAGAAAATAGGTATCTTCAGTCGAATCAATCGTTTAAATGAAACATACTGAAGGTGCAGCATGGCAAGCGGGCACTACTGTAATCAGCTTTTGAGCACAAGGCATTTCATATAGTACAATCTGGAGCCTGTTAATGTTGTCACTCTCATCTGCTTGATGCTGCCTATCTGCTTACTTCTCCGAGGGATAATACTAGGGACATTTGCAGCCACCACTACCCACTTCCTCATTTTCTGAAACAAAAAATCTCAAGCTCGTGCTGACTTGCTAATTGCCAGAGGGCAATGACAGGCAAAGGTTCTACACTCAAACTGCAAAGAATTTCAGGCCACATTCAAACAACAAAGGGTCAGCCAGGTGTTGTCCCATACAAGAAAACTATTTTCTGGTTCTGAACTTTACCTTCTGCTCTCGAATTGTCCCCAGGGATATGGTTTCTTTTTGATTCATTTAAGAAAAAACACCAATGGAAGGTGTAAAAGAAAAGAATGCAAGCCAATAGGGCTGTGTTAAAACAAAGAGATTATTCTTATCTATACACAGTAAGCGTGAGCCAGGAAACTATAAATCCTTAATGAAAGTTTACTGTGTACCTTCAAATTCCTTTACAAAGTGAGCAGGAAGCATGTGTTAATCTATAAAGACATTTCTTTCTACAACATATTTCTAAGGGAGTTAAAAAATTTTCTGATAGATCTATTTATTATTTGGAGAATGATCTTCCTGACGTTGAATAATACAAAACTTCAGTATAACCTCAAAGTTCACAATAGTAAAAAACACATTCTCCACTTGGATCCAAAAATAATTTACAGTGCATTTGCCCTGAGCAGACTGGCCTTCAGTACTGATTTTTCAGTTAAGAGTTATTACAAAGTAAGTGCGTGTGCGTACATGTGCACGTGTGTGTGTACATATAAATATACACACAGTATATATGTATGTTTGAAAGTGTGCTTTACTGTCTATACGGAGAATCATTTATGTGCAATTACTCTGTTACCATGACAGTGTAAGAGAAATACTCAAGGTAATGAGTTTTGGATGGTAGACAGTCGACTTCAATGGAGATCATGATGCTACCTGCTAAGTAACTGTCAGGCAACATTTTCATATATAAAGCTTCATTTGTATGATTAAAGTAGTTACATTAGTATCAAAAAATAAGACTGCATTCTAATATTTTTAGTCTGATTTGCTCCCAATTTTGTCCAAAGATAAAATAGTGAAAGGGCATGGGTTCTACTAACTACGAATTTAGAGGTGGTAATCCTAACGATGTAATACAGACAAATTTTATTTTGTAATCTTTGCTAAAACATAAAACAAAGGTCACTGGAAAGGGGAATATACTATATTGCAGTACAAGTCACCCCATTCAATTTAGGAAAAATCCTTAATTAATTTGACCCTAGTTACAAAAGGATGAAAACATGTGCTTATGTGTCATATTTGCTCATCACATGGCAATCAAGTTGCTGCTGGATGCCAGGAGGGGGCTTAGTCTAAGTTAACACAGTCAAGCTTCCACATTAAGTTGTATCTGAAGCAACAGGAAATTGTTCTTGTGATCTCCCGTTCTTCAAAGCACCAGCCTCTCAAAGCTGTTTATTGGTTCAAAGTTTAATTACCCATCTATACGCACTCAATGCATGTGCAGCAGGCAAGACAAAACACTGTCAAGATTGCACTGAAATATCACAGGCTATTGGAGAACACAAAGCCTGTCTGATGGAGCCTCCTCCTCCCACAGGGCAGGCCCAACATTCCTCAGCTATTCCTCAGATACCTATGAACTTCTCCAACCCAGACACCATGTTCCTCATCTTAAATCCCTAAGATTTCCATTAAAATTAGAACGCCAATTGATTATGTAACAAACATACCGAAGAACATTTTAAGTAACTATAATTTGACTATCCTAAGAGCTCCAATACCAATTGCCAGGTACTTAAGCTTCTGTCTCTGTTGCCCTGGAAGATTTTGCAAAGCGGCAACTCTGGTTTCTCAGCAGAGGAAAGAGATCTTCAGTTCAGAAATTAGTTGATAAAGTAACAACATAATTTCATGTCAATAAGAGAGATTATGAGCTTAAAATAGTTGTACTGGACTAGCAAAAAATTGTACAGATTAATTTTGTGGTAGACAACGATACTCCAATAGCACAAATGTATTTTAGTGGATAAAAATATAAACAATTTTTTGAAAAAAAAGCAAGTACAGCCCTAAAACTTTTCCAAAGTTTGTGGAAAGTCATACAATTGAACTGCATGCTACAGATGAGAAATGTTTTTAAATCTACAGAGAAATTAATCTAAAAAGTAGTAGCAAAAAATTAAATTTACTAAGAAGTTTTTAGAACATATTTTCTGTATGCAAATAGTGAGGGTGAAAGAAGAAAAAATCTCCAGACTCAAGTTCCATAGATTTATCCCAGAGAAAAGTAATTACCACTTTGATGGCATCACCTCAGATTAAGAAAAAATGAAGAGCATGTCCCATATCTTATCAGCTGCTATTTTTAGGATTTCAATAGATTTGTAGACAATTACCCAGAGCAAAGATAATGACAACTCCAAACCAAACCCATATTTATGTAGCGATAAAAACAAATTTCCAGGTCAAGATTGACAGAATTATTGCTGTGAGTTTATGCATTCTAAAACTGCATAAGGGACACCAAAGCTCTTAGCAGCTTCTCTGCAGAGATGTTTCCCTCTCCTACACTCATTACCTGGCTTCTGAAAAGAAAAAAAACACTAGTAAAGGACTGTGGAAATAATTTGCTTACTTGGTGTTTAATAGGAGAGTTTCATTTAGTACTGAATCTCACTACTGACAGTGAAGCAATTGCTGCATAGTAGCCCTTGTCAAAAGAGATGAAGGAAGCAAAACAAATTAATTACATAGCTCTTCGGGGTGTTGATACACCATCTGGCATAACCAAACCCCATATATAAAGCACTTATGCACATCATTGTGCGTGACAAAAACCTGATTTTTTTCAAAGACCTACTTGGAGTCTAACACCCAAGTCAACAACTGTGGGAGCTAACTCACTCAATGCCTTATACAAATAAGAAAAAATAAAATTTAGAGTAGGGAAGGAAACTTTCTTACTAGACTGTCTGTGTACTTGCCTATGTAGCAAGTGACAGATCCAGAAAGCCTCCGCCCCCTACAAACTGTTACCAGTTTTTGGGATGCCCTACTTGAGGACAGGGAGCTGCATGAATCCTCATAGTTAGCATCACGTCCATTAGCTTGCTAATGGAAAGAAATACAGAAAACAACTGAAGCCAAATTAGTTGAAGGTACCTGTAACACACACACAAAAAAAGTGAACTGAATAATCAAGAAAGTTCGACCAACACTGACTCCCACTGAATGAAGTCATAAACATAAGGACCGCAACAGAGCACAAATGTAGTAATGAACAGTCAAGTTACATGCAGTCTCAGCTGCACCACAGTGCTAAGGACAACAGGGTTTCACTCATCCATTTACTAAAGACCAAAAATCACCACAGGAAAGAAAAATGCAGTTTAAAAATGTATGTGCCATCAAAGTTTAGTAGTCCCTGTCTTTTTTTCCCTCTGTATGCTGAACTATAACTGTCATTTACACACACAAAACAGTTATTGCAGTCATCTAAACCTCAAGATGTGACTGAAGCTACTAAGCCTCCTACTACAATGGAGCCTTGATGTACATCCTGCAGAAATGAATGGATCGGTTCCCAAGGAAGAAAAGGGAGCAAAGCGTTAGGTCAGATACAACAGCACACACATGGCTTTTCTTCCAATTTCTCTTTCCGGTGACTTCCCATTAAGGGAAGACTAAAGACCATTCGAATACTTTACACTTCATGTTTTAATTTTTTTAATCAACTAAAAATCAGTCCACTGATGCATCTGATTTTTTCACAACCTGCAGATGCATGGACCCTCATGGGTCTGATAACCACAGATGATCATGAGGTACATAAACTATAATTATTCAACAGCCATGGAACTGGCCTTAGGGCATAATGTTTGGGAATTGTAGCTAACAATGCATAGGAAATATGCACCAGTCTCAGATAGTTTAAGTCCTGCTTTACTACCTGTTAAAATGCACTCATAATGCACCAGTTGAAATGAAGCTTTTCATAGAATCACAGAATGCTTTGGATTGGAAGGGACCTTTACAGGTCATCTAGTCCAAAGCCCCTGCAAGAGCAGGGACATCTTTAACTAGATCAGGTTGCTCAGAGCCCCATCCAACCAGACCTTGAATGTTTCCAGGGATGGGGCCTCCACTACCTCTCTGGACAACCTGTTCCCGTGCCTCACCACCCTCATAGTAAAAAATTTCTTTCTTAAATCCAGTCTAAATCTGCCCTCCCTTAGTTTAAAACCATTGCTCCTTGTCCTGTCACAACAGGCCTTGCTAAAAAGTCTGTCCCCATCTTTCCTATAGGCCCCCTTTAAGTACTGGAAGGCTGCTATAAGGTCTCCCTGCAGCCTTCTCTTCTCCAGGCTGAACAACCCCAACTCTCTCAGCCTGTCCTCGTAGGAGAGGTGCTCCAGCCCTTGGATCATTTTCATGGCCCTCCTGTGGACCTGCTCCAACAGGTCCATGTCCTTCTTGTGCTGAGGGCTCCAGAGCTGGATGCAGTACTCCAGGTGAGGTCTCACCAGAGCAAAGTAGAGGGGCAGAAGCTAGTATAAATTCATTCATATTTTAACAAATGTGATTTCTCATTAGGCAGCAGAGTTTACATTAAACAGGAACATCTAAAAATCACAAACATACAATTTTTTTTCAGTCTGTAGATGGTATTTTAAAGGGTTATCAACTACATAAGCTCTTGGGCTAACGGAAAAAAAAAAAAACAAACCACAAAACACAATAGAGATAATTCATATTTATGAATGGAAAGGGAGGAAAGCAGGAGAATTTTACAAAACCATATCCCAGAAAGGCTGCATTCCTGCCTGAAAGTGCACACCTGTGCCACTGCTCTCCTGTGCAAGAGAAACTTGGTGTGGAAAAAGGCAAGAGGCAAGCTTGACACGCATGCAAACACTGGAGGTAAACCAGAAAGCAATTTGCCATCTCTACAGGGTTGTAGATTTTCTAAATTCATAGCATACTTTGTCATCAATAAGGCCTGGAATAAAGACCAGACGCCAGAGTGAGTCAGTGCAGATAGCATTCTTTCTTCACAGATTTCCAATTTATAAACTAAACTTAGCACCTTAGAAAAAACTCTGCTACTGCCCAGGGAAAGCAGAAAAAGAGACTGAAAGATATTATAAAGTATAACTTATGATTTCACTTAATCACCACTAAATTTACACTTGGCAATTTCTGAGTACATTTACATATTTTTAAGCAACGTACTATAAAGATTAACTGCTTTGCAAAAGAACTGCCATTCAATGTATGGCTAACTTTTCATAGCTGTTTTGGAAGGAGAGGAGCATTTTACAGCGTCACTTTATTTAATCCAGCTATCAAAAACTTCTGTGGCAGTACTACAATTCAAATCATGCCAAGCTGAAACACAATTCTGGTATACTTTCAAGCAGCTTAAGAAACTGAAATTACAAAAGGAGTATCTGCATTATAGAGCAATTTTTAAAAAAGAAATAAATTTTAAGCAGAAAAAAATTCTCTAGAACAATCCATCATCTCGATTAGTAATTGCATAAATGTACCAACATATTGACATAACAGGAAAACATCAGGGTTATAAAGGGACTAACAGGAGTAAAGCTCATGCAAGGAAACAGCTACCTGCACAATGCAAAAATACAGCAAATAACTGACTTTCAAAGAGATCCTAGTCTCTACTTCCAACCAATATCCCGCTATTTTCAAAAAAACCCAGTAGATGGGGCGGGGGGGGCCTTGGTTCTCTTCCAACATAAAACTACAGGCTTCTGACAGCAGGAAGTTCATAATCCTTCCTCAGCAATCCCATAGAAACCAAAGAGCCTCTCAATCCACAGGCACGTTCCCAGTCTCTTGTGTTCCTGGTTCATTACTAAACAGTACGTTGCCCAAGAACTGTTAATTTTTTAAGACTACTATTACTCAATTTTGTAGCAAATAAATCTTCCTAGAGTCCACAGCTGTGAAAATAAAAATATATAAATACATCTGAAATATGAATGAAATTTCTAGAAGTGTTGCTCCTCTCTCACTATCCCACCTACCAAAAACCAGAGGGGAAGATTGCTGCAACATACTTAGTGGTCTGGTACCTTTTTAAAGTCTATTTTTCCAGGGAGAAAAACCACACTCATACCCATCTCACTTCTAACAATATTTCCTTCTAAATCTAGGAAGCAATTTGGACAGGGCAGAGGGGCTGTTGTAGAAGGCTCAATAGCCAACCCTGCAATCTGAGGACAACCCAGCTGCATACATATTGCCTCCTTTTCTGCAGGAGACGTGACTTCAGGTTTATTTTGGAAGGGAGTGCTCAGTTACATCAATGAAAGACATTCCATATATTTTTTTGCTGAACCGGTTTAGTTCTGACAGGTGTAAACAGTAAAAGAAAGATGAGGGGAAAAAGCAAAGTTTTCTTCTATGAGCCCATGTACACAGTTTTCAGGACAGGATAGAACTGACACTTCAGTATTTTTATGATATTCTAGACTCCGGTCTGAATTATGAAATGACAGACTTTCATAACTTGTCACATATCCTGTTTCTCCAAGATCCTCTTCCAAAAATAACACTAGTCTTACTATATAACACTGCATTGTGCTTAATTCATCTATTATACATGATGCTTTGAATTCCCATAATCCATTTTGCAGCCTTTAACATCCAATTTGTTGAATTACTGTTCTGTACATAAGAGTTTTGCGCTAGCACTAGACACACTATGAGGGGAAAAATACATAAGAGCTTTTTGTAATTATTTTCATTTCCAAAAGAAAAGTAACAGATAAAAGAAGTAATTCAATATATTAATATGCTTATTAACTTTAAAAATACTTAAATACTGCTAAACTAATTTTCATTTATTTATTCAACTTTTGCACAATTTTTATGTTTTTTAAAAATCTTTTTAAAGCTGTAAGCAACTGCGCTTGCCTTAAGCTTCAAGCATTTATTAAATCAATTAATGTTGGACTAAAAATATCTTGCACCCAGATGTGATCTCCACAGATAAATACAAATATCTGTTGAAGTTTCGAATTGTACTTAGCTCATTTAAGAGGGACAGAATTTGTACTATACTCTATTTCATAATAAAGTTGCTACAAAAAACTTTGTGCTTTCCTAAACAGATCAGCAATTAAGAAAGCTAGCTGCTTACTGAACAGCTGCAGTAGGTGTTTTATAAATAAAGAAAAGTTGCCCCTTGGAACTTTGTTCTTTTTTTTTTTTTTTTCTTTTTCTTTCTCTTTTTTTTTTTCTTTTTTTCATAACTACACCATTTCTGGTTCTAGAAGACGACTTGTTTCATCTAATGCACAGAAGCGGCCACGCTGAAGTCCTCCACACACCTCCCCTTTTTTGCCCCCATGTGAGAGTGGTTAAACAGTGACTAGGTTGCCCAGGGAGGCTGTGGAGTCTCCATCCTTGGAGATGCTCTAAGTCCGATTGAACATAGCCATAGGTAACATGCTCTAGTTGATCCTGCTTTGTGCAGGCAGGTTGGACTATATCTCCAGGGGTCCCTGCCAACCTCAGCTATTCTATGATTCTGAACTGCTGGATTCCCTCATATTCTAATTGTCTTCCCATTCTCCCATATAACAATATTATTTTTCCCCCTGAAAAAACATTGTGGGACACAGGGAAAAAAAGCCACATTTCTTTTCCTTGATTTTATACTCAATTGAACATAGTAGTTTTGAAAACTAAATTCTAACTTCCACTGTACTTGCATTCTGCAAAGGGGAAATTAAGAGAACATTAAGAAAAAGCAGAAAGGAGATGGAAAGAGTAGAGAAATATTCTGCAAAAAAACTGAAACCAACTCCAGCTGCTATGAAACATGACATATCTCAGAAATTTGTGCTAGCACACGTCTGGAAGAGATGTGATATGCTCAATCATTCCTCTTCTGTTCCTTCAGGAGAAGCTCTCTGGACTACCATAGGCAATATATCCTTCAGAAGATTTTTTTCTTTTTAGTTAAGTAGAACCACACTGCATGTGTCCACATAATGTGTTGCATCGTTGCACAAAACACAGACCCCCACAATAAACTCTCCAGCAGTACACTCAGAAAATATTTTGTCTTCTTTCCTTGCTCTTAGCATATTAAGTGCAACCTAAGGCTAGAACAAAGCGATATTAAATCCTCACTGGTCCTACCACTGGGTTGTTTTAAAAGAGAAAGAAAAAAAATAAAAAAGTAGAATGTCCTACAGTTGATAATTCCCTCCATAGAGAACTGGGAATGAAGCTCAGAATCTTGGTCCTGACCTTCAAAAAGCTCCAGCCTAATCCTGTGTATCTTAAAAGTCTACATGTAATCCAAAGTGAGGACTGTAGTCAACATCTTTGCTGCTGTAGCACGTTGGAACTCTCTTACTCAGAAAGAGAACAGGATCCCTGATCACGAAACAATCCCAGGACGAATGCTGAACTGCAATCACTGTTGACTACAATGCACTCTATTGCTAACATATATGATTTTGTTGTTTAAAACATTGCTCACAGGCACCTGTGTTAAACTGCTTGAAGACAGATGTCGGCAAATCAACAGTTCAAAGTCTGATCTCTGTTTTCTCAATAAAAATGTGATGATAAGCAGTGGGAAAGTTCTTAAAGACTGGCAGTTCAGATCAGACTTGCTCTTCAATTTATTTCAGTAAAGGTCTTTACATGTCTATGAATTAAAATTCACTAATTTAATTTATTTCAGAAGTTTGGCCCTTCAACTTGACTACAGAACCTAAGAGCCAAGAAACTGTTCCTTCACTCCAAGAGGATTTAGGGTCAAACCTTTCTTAAAATTTTTGTTAAAAATGAGTAACTGAGTATAGGAAATTCCATAACTGAATACTCAGCTGAATGATAAACTTCCTTTTTATTATACTTCAGGAGGCAAAAAAAGGAGTGCTGAATGCTAGCTGGACAACTTTGGCTCTAGAGTCAAGTGAAGCAAAATAGCATACATGGAAACTGAACACATATCCTAGCAATCTTTCGAGAAGAATTTAGGGTAGCTTGACACAGGCAGTCTGAAGAGAGGCTGCAGGTAAGCATATAGGCTCTATCCTTTACTAGCTTCCAGATTGTTGCAAACAAACTGGTAAACAGTTACCAACCCGCTGCATTAAAATTGCTCTGTAAAGCAGATTGACAGACCAGCCAGTGTTTCTTCTAGACAACAACCAATAATAGTTGTTTGGAAGGAAAGTTCAAAAATGAGCAGGAGATAAATTTCACCTTACAAGAAGCATTCTTTTTGTCCATAATAACTTTCTTTGAATTATAACTCAGGCTCAGCACCTTCAGAATAATAAGCAGCAATGCATTTGAATGTATTTCATGTTAAAAGCATTGAAATATAACAATACAGTTCGAGGCGTTACACAGAACATTTCCGCCTCGCTGCTGTATTGTCTCTCTAAAGCTGATGGCATTGCAGCCTGAATCAAACATATCAAGCTTTCATATCCTCACAATCTTGACCAAGCTCACATTTACATTATGTATATCTCATTGCATTAGTCAAGAATTTCTCCTCCCTTTCCCAAAACATTCAAAGAAAACTGTCAGCTATATCAAATACACTTCTTAATCCAACTAAAATATGTCAAATAAAGTTCAGCAGGTAATTATCACAGGTTAATTTATACAGTTCTACATAGAGTGACAATTTTTTCTTTGCCTTGAGTCTTTTGCTGATTTGCTACTGCACAGAATAATTAACAAAAGTGATAAAACCTCAAGAGAAACAAAATGTATAGATGCACTAAACTGCTTAAAATTAACACTATGAAACTAGAAGCAACTACCAATATGAAGCACACTATCTGCCCATTCTGCAACATACTTTCAATATATTAATCATATTCTGAGCAATTACAGAATCTAAAAATAAGACTGATAAACTGTGCAATTGTTCACATTCTCACTTCGTTTCTAAGTATTCATTTTATTATTTTTATATTTTAAATTTATATTCACAGTCCCAAATACACCACTCCACACCTTGCAATGCTATGTTCTTAAGACTTTTTTCTTTTTTTTTACAGTAACATATGGGATCTTTTTTCTTCTTTATCCCCTAGAAGTTACTTCAAGCATCACTGCCTTAAATGTTCTCTACAGTATGAGCATGAAATGCAGTGATTGAAGATTATTCCTTTTTTGCAGTAGTAGCAAGAAAGATGTCAGCAATCTTTCACTGGAGGGTATTTTTCACTTCCTACTCTGTACGTTTGCTTGCTAAGAAGAATTTTTTGGGGAGGAAATCCGAGTGTTACCACATCCGGGGATGCATATGTATCTGATGTTGTTTAGAAGAATATAGTATTCCTCTTCTGCCAGAACTTAAGATGTCATGTCATATTTAAGGGAAACATCAAATTGCATTTAAAAAAATGGCTAGAACATACAGCAAAAGTTTATTCCTCCAAATTATACCCTTGTTATGCTAGAAATAGTCTTCGCCTCTAACTACCCTTGCTTGGTGACTGAACAATCAAGGGAACCAACTATCAATGTTTGCAGCCTTTTTGTATGTGCGGTTTCTGATCACAGGGAGCTTGGTTCCTTGCCTAACCACCTGGAAAGGAGACTAAAAACAAACGAACATCTCCCAGATGTACAGAGACACAAAATTCTGATTAAGCCACTGACATGACAACTGGCAACCGCTGTTCCTGGCACTCTTTTAAAGGAGAGGTATGGCAATTTTACAGCCAAATTCTCCCGATTAAGCAGTTAGGCAAACTTCATCCACCCCAAAACATCAATGCTAAAATAAGTGGAGAGGTTATTTCACTAGATAAGGAATTACTTTTTCCGGTCCAAAGCAGCTCCAAGTACACGTTTAGCAACACAACTCACTGTCTGTGCAACAGGCATGATGGTGGAAGAACAGGCTCAATAGGAAGGGGATAGGAAGCCTGTAACAGCACTTTAGGCGTGCATTGCAAATACCCTCATCACTCTCTCAGAGAAAATGGTGTCAAATACTGCAAGAGCCATTTATTAAAATAATTTTTTTTCTTCCCAAAACTAGCTGCATAATTTATCCTCTTTCATTTTTGCAACTCAAGATTCATCATTCCTGCATTTTCTAGGATAACACAGCCAACAAGGGCAGGGGATGTGCAGGGAGTAATTAATATCCAACGGCATAGCCAAAGCAGCAGTTCCAAACCCTTCAGGATGTTTTCCAGGATTTACTACAGATGGTGTTCCTAACAGCACTATGCTAACTCCTGAGCACCACTCACAGTAATGAGCGCATCTCTTTCTTTATTTTCTCAATGAAGAGTCCAAGCAAATGGTGAAGTAACCAGAGCACATAAAGTTGTAAGTGGAATGACTATTCATGGATTATAGCACCAAGTAAAAAACTTTGTATTTTTATGTTATATAGCACTGAAAAAAGTTCTTATAAGAAACATCTGTCTCCTTCCCTATAATAAATAAAATCCATTTACAAAAGCCTGGGTTGCATAATGATTACACAAACTGAAGAATCATTTTATCAAAAGCAGAAGAATGAAACACTCAAAAGAATCCTCACTTGTAGGAAAACAAGCATGGAGATTCCCTTTTTTTTTGTTTTTAACATACACTGCACAAGCTGTTTACTTAAGCTGACACTGAACTGAGCAGTACCCAGTACAAGCAAGCAAGGCTGCTCTCCGTGGGCATCCGTCCTCTCATATTACCCCATGAGGGCATTTTTGATGGCATGCCTGACTTCAAGTGCCTACTAGCACACACTGACCAACACCTACTGACACAAGCTACATTCTGTGTTAATGCCTACCATATGGTATTTTACATCTTTTAAATAGAAATTCTAAAAATAACAAGAGCAATCCAGAACTACGCAATGACCTAGTCCACAAGTCATGTGGCTAAGTCATGAGAGGAGAAAGTATCTCCAACTTCCAGCATCAGGGAAAACAGCAGAGGTGGACTAAGCAGCAACAAGTGAAAAAACTACAAGAAGCTTTTGCTGAAGCAGTTTCCTTTCTTCCTGGAGCTGAAGAACCCCAAATTCACCCACTTAAAAAAAAAAAAAAAAGTTATTATTTTAATACATCACAGATTTTCAGAGTGCTACACTCATGTCTACCTGCAAATCTTTTGTTGCATTCAGGCAAAAATGATTTTATGCAAGGAAAATACAAATACCCACATTACTTAATAAAGAATAAAGCTATTGTC
Organism: Mycteria americana; assembly: GCF_035582795.1. Lineage (NCBI taxonomy): Eukaryota > Metazoa > Chordata > Aves > Ciconiiformes > Ciconiidae > Mycteria > Mycteria americana. The sequence goes on from NC_134372.1 coordinate 18,451,334, forward strand.
TCTGCTTTTTGGAATGACATCTGTGTTCACTAGAGAATGAGGAACTAGCCAGTCCACTAGCATGGATTTGAGGTTTGGGTTGTTTTGGGCTGGTTTTTGCTTTTTTGGGGTTTTTTGGTTGGTTGGTTGGTTGGTTTTGGTGTTGTGTTTTGGCGTTTGGTTTTTTGGGTGGGGTTTTTTTTTGGGGGGGTGGGGGTGTGTGTGTTTGTTTTTAATCCATAGTCCTGAAATTGTGTGAAGAACCAACTTTCATGACCTTTAAAAGCCTGAATGGCAAGCTGAAGAGGATTCAATACATTTTAAGCACTGTCTCTATGTATTCGTAAAGTTGGATTTCTAAAGACCAAATTATGTGATTTACAAGTTTCAGGCTCCATTGAGTCTTGAGAATTGTCCTTTTTGTGACACAGCTGCATTCTTGGAGGACTTAAGTGCCCTACGCATCCATTGGAATATGCCTGATATTCAGCATCAGTAAAGATAAAACTCAGACACCAATCTGTTTCACAGATACTCTCTCCTATATTGCACGATGCTGTCATCTCACAAAAACATTACATAAGTATGGATGCAATGTCCAGGCTTCTTCACAAACACAAAAATTCTCCAGCGCAGAGCTAAAAGAGGAATATTTGAGATGTTTGTACCTGAACTAAAAAAAAAAAAAAAAAAAAACCCAAACAGAACTATACTCTATTCTAGTTCTCCTCCTAATGCTTGCTCTTTCCAGAAAAATCATTCATTCAACAGATTTTTTTCATCATATGCATCGGTTTTCTTTTGTAGATTGCACATATTAATTCTTGTGGAACAACTGAAAAGACTTATGAAGCAACTCAGCAAGAATGTACGTCACAATAGCAGTTTATATGCAAATATCTAAACTGGAAAGACATAAATTGTGTTTAGAAAGTGAAAATACTTTAAAATATTTTCTTCAGGGATCACCCCTGCAGCAGTGCATGTCAGAAGTCCTAATCAACAGCTGGACACAGGTACTAAAATATGACAGAATAATAAGAATTAAATTATATAACAGTTGTGAAATAAAAGGAATGTTTACTTTGTAGCTTCTTCAATATTAAATTTATATTTGGCATCTACAAAGCCTACATATGCTTTCAAGCGTAAAACTAGAGCAGATATTTGGGACTCCATCCTACGTGCTGCAGAGCTGAACTCTAGGTGACATTTCAATTTTCATAAAACTTGGTAACCATGAGCTAAAATATGCTTACTTTATAAAAGGTAATATGCATGAAAAAATTCACACAGATGTGTGAAATACACAGACTGGAGCTGGTTTAAGCCATGACATGCACCAGTAAACCTTCTGCCAAATTTTATTTACCAAGAACACTGCTTGTTTGATTGCCTTGGCAATGACATTGGCTAAATATGATTTTGACATTCAGGGCCAAATTTGACAGCCATTAAATTGCCAAACAAATCAATTAATAGAAATCAGACTGGGTTAGATTTATCCCAGAGACACTTTTACAAACATTTGATTTCAGTTAGTGATATGTTGGTTTACTCAAGTTAGAAACAAATTTCATATCATTTACATAAATTTTTTTCTTAAAACCAGATCTGTCTTTTACACATTGAAGTTGAAAAGATGCCTTCAACAAGTGGGGGATTTTCTGGCACGGGTCTGTGCTGAAAGCTGATTGGTAGAATTTTCTACTAACTAATTAGTGGCATGTCCTATTTCCTATTGATTTATAGCTTCTGATTAGGCTGGTTGTGGGATGCATTACAAAACAGCATCACATCTGAAGTTTGTTTCATTTTGGGCTAGCCTGTTACTCCTTTTCATATACAGAGATCCTCTTAAACAGAACGTAAAATGAAGGCTGTCATAGCTATAAATTTGTGTACAATAGAGTTCTATTACATGCTTTGATTACAGAAATGGAGGTCTTACCCCACAATTTTCCCTGCTCAACTCAGACTGCCTATTTTATGCTCTTTACGTGGTTATTATTGCAACCACTGAAATTAAAACAAGACTGCCTTAGCGTTCAGCATAGTATCTTGGGGAGCTTTTCTTCAGACTCAAATCTCACACACACACAAAACCCATCTTCCTTTCTTCAATAAGTAATCTTTGCAAAAATCTTTGCACAACCTGGCTAACATTTTACTGTCCACTTCTGCAAATAAACTAGAGTTCCTAGAGATTCCCCTTAGATTTTAGTTCTTCTAGTGAGACTTTGTTCATCGTCATAGCTTCAGATGAACAAGACAAATCTTAGAGAAATTTAAGGCTATGAGAATTTACACAAACATGCCATTAACATAGCAAGCCACAAACATCAGGCATCAACTAACACTGCTATCGTGCCAAAGCAGAATAAATTAATATCTGCAAGTAAATAACTTTTCCCAATATTAATCATAAAGCCAAATGAGAAGCGCACAAACATTTAAAGAAAGAAAAACAAAACAAAACATCCTCTGACTGTATAATCCTCATGAGGCTTCCAGGCCACAGAATGCAGGATAACTGCATTCCTCCCATACCAATCCCTTGCTTGAAGAAATCAGGCCTGGAATCAGTTTTTGAAACTCATTTAACAGGCCTGCTTTTCCCAAAGTTGAGAGGTTAAACTAAAATTCAAAGAAATCTGCACATGCGAAAAACAGTGGATGCTCCTAATTAATCAATCACTCCCAAAAAAAGTTTTAATGTCTTCCTATTTTAAAAGTAATTTTTAAGCTTTTGTAGATGTTAAAATATGATAATTTCACATGTATAATACTAAAGGAACTTCTTTTTAGAAGTCATTTACTGTTAAAGGTTTCATAGTGGTTTAGCTGGAAAAGAATAAATGTGCACAAATAAAATGCATCTCAAAGACAGGCATTTCAATTCTGGAACATTACATTTTACCCAAATCCACATGAAGTATGTTATTGTCAATCGCAGAAGAAAAGCATGGTGGCTAACCATATTATACAGGGGAAGATATACTGTGAAATTTTGTGGCAGAAGGAAATGCCATTTAGAAAAGGACTCAAATGTCTTGAAATGAACTTTTGTTTAAACGTAAGTGAAACCTGTATATTTTGAGATCCTCCAAAATCCCTATAAACAACAATTTTAAAATACTAGTACATTTACATGAAAAAAAACTTCAAAAAGCAACACCATTTGAAAGCAAACAACCCTCCAAATAGCACATAGCTGATAAGAATGTCAAAACATGGGCAAGTGGCGATACCGAAGCATCCATCAACATTCCTTTCTGAAGCAAAAAAACATTGGTGAAATAAAGCCCATTTCATACAGTACTTCATTTTGCCAAATTTGACAAAAGTGGTCTATCACAATTACTGTCCATCCATTCATAGCAGTCATTTTCAAAACTGTTTGTAGTCTCAGCATTTTGCTAAATGCTCTCTTCTCAAAAAAAAAAAAAGAAAAAAATTTCAAAAGCAGCTCACCATATTTGGAAGTGATTCAGATGCGTATGTGCACGGCCTGATGCTATGACTCCCCTTTTTCAAAGGTGTCTGTGTGTACTTAAGGAAGACTGCAAACCATGCTTGATTGCATACATACAAAAATGCATGCTGTGTTGCAGATGCACAAGCCAACTAATTTACTCATTCGGGGTTAAAGTCTGTAAATGAACAAAGCATTGGCCACCTTGAGCCTCTCCTGATAAAGTCTGTATTTAGTACTGGCTGTTATTAGATGGTACAAATTCAACTCAGGAGAATATAAGATTTGGTTTGCCTGATAAACCACAGTTAATAAACATATCCCTCTCACATCTGTCTCTTAAACTGACATATATCATGTTTGTTTCTACATAATCATCCACATATTACTCTTTTTAAACCAGAGAGTTCACTGATGAAGTGTTTGCTTCACATTGTCTTAGGATCAATCCTTCAGTGAAGGCTATCTAACAGCACTTTTGCCTTCATGCTTCTTAAAGTCTGTATTTCCAGTTTCTTTCAATTCAAAACATGTAGTTTAAAGCTTCAGAGAAAAGAATAATCTGGTATTTCGTTAAATATTAATTCAAACAGACAATATGTTGAGTTTTTTCATAAACATATTGTAGATGTTCTCTACGATTTCATTCCTTAAAATATAATTTGTTCAATTGGCAAGAATTACTGCAAGAAGCTATTCTGAGAAGCTGTTAGTCTTATTTCTCTTTTCGCTGTCCTCTCTTGTTACACCTGGGAGCTGGTCTCCCTGCACCATGCTCAGTTACTCTCACAGATGGACAAATTCCTCGTGTCACTGAAGGGCTTCACCTGACCAAGTCACTCTGTTCAAAGAAATCAAGACAGATCACGACCATTACACAAGCCAAATTCTGCTGGACTTTGTCGTCATCTTCTTCCACTGTTTGTTTCAACCCTTGTAGCATGGTGTAATGCCCTGCACTTGTACCAGCACAGCCATTTGTGGAACTGTGCTGTAAACTAGATCAAGTGTAGGCTTCATTATCATTTTATTAAGAGAACATTAAAGTCAGTTTCTCATTGGAATTCATCATGTACTCCTGTAAATATTGCACGGGCACAGTGGTCCTGTTGTCAAAAACACTTCCTTAAGCGCACAGCTCAGGGCCTTCTCCTGCCCATGCACCACAGTTTAGCATTGCCTCAGCTGTGCCAGTATGACTGTGTGGGGGGTTCAGCTTTAATTCATATAATGAGATTGATAAGACAATCCATTTTCCAGAGTCAAAAAAAGACTATCAATAATGCAGATGACTTCAGGCCCACAATCAAGTGTATCAACAAAATCAGGAGAGCAGAAATGAGAAATCAAAAGGAAGGGTGATGATGTGTGCAAGCAGCTTTCTTGCTCTCAAGCCGACATCTCAAGAAACTGCATCCTTAGACACAAGTCAATCAGTCACCAAATAGACCCTGCAGGAAATTGGTACTTTTTCCTCTTGCTGCTCATGGAATGACTTAAAATATCAAGGATCTAATCTCTGAACTTCCGTTCTGTGGCACACACATTTCCCGTCTGCGTTGTGCACAGTCTGATTCCACAAAGATTTCGCACACAAATAAACCAGAGCTATGTTTTGAAGGTAGTTTTATATTACTGGATGTGAAACTCCTTGGAAGAAAACACTTTATTATGTAACCATGTGAACCACATGTCTGTGTACAGAGAAATCAGTCTAAATGTACTCTCCTTGAAATGTAAAAACTTTTGCCAGTAGGCAACATTTTGGTGCAGAGATTGTGAGGCAACTTCCTTCTCAAATCACACATAACATACAGACCTATGAGCACAGATCCAAAACTGGGTCCTCTTAGGTCACCATATTCAAACCTTTAAGGTGGCAAGCCCAATAAGAAGAAACCTACATGCCCAAAATCAGGGTTTAATTTTTCCCCTAAGGACACATAAAAAGCCCAAATGAAGAACTGAATGTCAATCTGAGGCTAACTTCCTGGGTTTTATCACAAAACATTTTATTCTTACATATTCCTTAGTAAACATTGCTTGCTTTCTGTAAAACAGCATCAGTTTACCTAACATGACAGAAACATTTAAATTATTTTTTTGTACTTAGGTCTCTATGTTAATGACACATTTATCCTAAACAGGAACTCAACCACCCTTTTCTTTGGAGATTGGGTTTATGAAAAATCTCAGCCACATCTCACCTCACCAGATCCAATGTGACTGAGGTCAGCTTTCCCACTGCCTCATCATTGATGACATCCGAAACAGTGCCTATCACCATAGGGTCTGTGAATACCTTAAATATATCACTAGCAGATCCAAAGAAAGGTGTAATATCTGCAAAAGCAGATGGTGTAATAGGTCTGGCCAGTTGGATAAAAGCCCAGGTTTTCATACCTTAAAATCAATTGAAAGCTTGAGCAAAATGAATCCAGCAGCTTTCTGAATATGTCCAGATTTGCACTTCAGCATAGTTTTTGCATGAGCAACCTTTCTTCACAGTCTGGAACAGTGCTTAACAAGATAAATGGAGAAAGCATGTTGCCATGTAATGAAAGTAAAACCAGAATCTAGAATACAATCTGATGACTGGTATATAGCACATTAAAAAAAAAAAAAAAAAAAAAAAAGAAGAAAAAAATAGAATGAAGCATATTGCTTCGAAGTATAAAATATTCCCCAAAAATGTCACAGTTAAAGGCATGGCAGAAAACATTTATCAAAGGAATTTTCCTGTAGCATGCTATTTGTCCTCCTACTACCTGAAATTTGGATTTATGTTTTCTTCCACCACTTCACACTCAAAAGCCTCAAAGGAGCATCCAGAGTAAACAGAGACCACATGAGAAAACCCTTGTGACCTTAGATGTTATAACAGACTTTAATATTCATCATTTAAGATGCAAGCCTACAGCAGGGTTCCTTAGAGTATATCAGTGCACCAATATTTCTAGCAGGAAGAGCCTCTCAAAAGCGTGAAAGAACTTAACACAGAAATCCGTTGGTTTGGGTTTGTTTTTTGTTTTTTTTTGTTGGGGTTTTGGGTTTTTTTGGGTTTTTTTTTTTTGGGGGGGGGGGGGGAGGGGGCGGGGAGAGATTTTCCTTAACATTTGCAGTGGGACCCCTATCTAAAGTATCTATTTCAATATAAACACCTGCTTTTTCAAGAAAAAAAGGCACTTTGAGATGTGTTCATATAAACAGATTGCACCAAAGAAGATTTCTTTATATCATTGATTTCCCCAACTACATAAATCAGCTAAGGACTTAGTGTTAATTCTTCCATTTGATCAAAAAGAGAAAAATATAAATAATCTTCTTGTATACTAAAAGATTGCTACAGAACTTTATACAGGAACACAAATTTGTTTGTGGCACCCAGAGACCATTCTTTAACATATAATAGCCCTATGGGGAAGCACAATACAGTTAAATGTTCAACATTACAATTAGTTGCCAACACTTGCTTGCCTACGCTCACACAATGGCTAAAATGAAATCTCATGTTCTAAGGCTTCAGTTGGTCATCTGGAAGAGAAGTGATAGCTTTTTCCTCCTCTTAAACCCCAATTAGATCCAATTTTTTTAATTTCTTCTTAGTTTATTAATTTTATTAATTTAAGGTAATTAATTCTTTATTTTTTTATTTCTTCTTAATTATTACAGATTAGCCACAACTAGTGACAGGATAACAGAAGGTGTAGATCACTGCTTTGAGATCACATGTGTGACAATGTTTTTTTTCCTCAGATAAGAGTAAACTTACTCCCATAAAGAGAGTGGGTACTGTTTCTGAATAATTTTTCCTGCCTGTAAAATAAGAATTGGACTATTCTTCATTCTAGCTCTTTCTGTAACTGAAGACATAACTAGTTCAAGGATGACATAGCACTTCTTGTGCAAGTCTCTAAGACCTTGCAAACTGGCGCTGTGCTGGTCTCTGCCTGTGGCATACAACTTACTTTCCATGACCAATAAAACATTTAGCTGAAGCAGCTTAGGGTTCAGTTAAGTGGGATCTAGGTGAATTGTAGCATCATGGCATATACATAAATTGAAATAAAGACGGTTAAATAGTACCTCAGGGTCTCAGGCACCATAAAACTACAAAGCATTCAGACACGGAATGGTGTCTCTTGGGAGATGATCATTCTCATAGAAGATTAGATTTATTCTGTTACATTTCACATCTCTTAGCATCATCCGAGCTTTTAAAAGTCAGCCTGAAACAGGTATTCTCTTCTTTACAAGCTGCTGTCTTCACATAAAGGTGTCCTCTGAATCCCGTTCCCGTATTTTGATACTGCTCCCTTCAGTTATGAAATACTTCAAACATTTGCAGGCTAAAACCCCAATGCTTTTAAATTGTGTTATCTTAATCATCCTAAGTAAAAACTACTTGAGCACAAATAATCACTATTTGTTTTCGTAGCTAACATATCTTTATAATGACATTTAAACTTGGGTTTTCTCATTCAATGCAGTATTCTTAAATTTCTGAAACTTAGGGAACTATACAAATGTATAATAAGAACAAAAATATATGTTTCATTTAATAAAAATACTTTGGAAAGTGGGTATTTGAAAGATACCAAATTGAATTAGTTGACAGTCTCAGTGATCTAAAGAAAAAGCAGTAGACTTTTTGAAGTGGTGGAAAGAAAAGCGATAGAGAGCCCTGCAGTCTATTTATTTTCTGAACCAACTTGAGGTATATTCATATGTAATTTACAAACTCAAATAACAAAAATAAACATTATTTGGTTCACAAAAAATATTCCCTAACAAAAAAAAAAAAAAAAAAAAAAAGATGTATGACATATTACACTTCAAATCACTCAGCTAATTAAGGAAAAAAAAAAAGAAGCAGATACTCAGCTCTAGCTAGACCTCTTTAAAAATGGCTTCTGTAACTTTGTTTCTTTGTTCATGCACACTTTGTAATTTCTCTCACCACTTAACTTTTACCTAGGCATCCTTCACCTTTTCTGACCAATTTTTCTCTCTAGATTTCGGTATTGAGAGCTTTGTTCCTTTAATGCCTGCCTCTGCCCTGCTCTCACCTGCCACTCAGAGTACGATTTGGTATTTATGCCTACTACTACATCATATCATGCACATTTAAATTTAAGCACCAGGTCAGGCTCTATTGCTAAAATGCTTAACCTACAGATTCTTGATATTATAACACCACATATAAATACTTCTTTAAAATCCTGCTGAAAGACAAAGAACATTTTTTTTTTCTTTTAGCCAAACCATCTACACTTTTTAAACTACTGTTGGAATTACACTAAGATTTCTATCAACTTGAACATATCTAAATAATCTGATTTTGTTTTTAAATCAAGGAAGCATCACTGCCAAAGCAGTATGTATAATATTTTTTAAGTTTTATCAAGGTCCTTGAACAATTTGTCACAAACAAAATAAAACACTATATGTTTAAAAAATTTAGCTTCTTCTCAAATTGCTGGAAATGTTTAAAATAAGGCTTGCTGGCAGAACCTTCCTTCAATATTAACTTCAGAACTGGGATATTCTGTGCACAAAATGAATGTCCTACATTATATTAAGCACAGAAACCCTCCTGCACTCTGTCAACAAACTCAGAAACTCAGTGTTCTGCCATAACGTCATTGTCTCTTTTCAGTACCACAGCATGTTTATGAGAAGTTTTTAGCATATTTCATTTATTTTTGTAATAATAATTGACATTTCTAACATAGGAAGGTTATGATCCTTCTAAGTCAAATGTCAGATTTTATAACTGTGTGGATACTTTTTCCTTAGACACAATAAAGCATAACCACCATTACTCTAAAATAGACCTAATTCTCTGCTTGTCCCCTCTCAATATAAGGCACTGAACTGCCACGTTTTCAAGACAGTGGTTTTCAAGAGTCCTACCCACTCTGTATCAACCTCTTCATTGACTGCAGGCAGCAGCTCCAGGAAAGGTACAGCTGGACAAATTGAACAGCCTTGTATGTTTTCTATCTTGAACTGAAGAGCTCTAGTCATCTAAATTCCCCCCAACCAATCTTTAGCACAAGAAAACCTTCTAATTGGAGCCACCATAAAAAGGAAATGTCTCTTATTAAAAGGTAGACCACACAACAGAAAAAGGAAAACACAGAAGCTGAATTTGATTACAGTTATAGCATACTATCTATTTTCAAATCTTGTAGGTTTTGGTTTTGTTTGTTTTTTTTAATAAAGTTTGTTAAACTTATGCTATTTCTCTGCTAGTCAGTATTTCTCTCATTATTTACCAGTTTCTTTGATTTAAAAAGATAGTCCATAGTTGGATCTTCAAGTGACAGACATACAGAAAGTCATGTATAAGAAGGAAATAAACTGAAGACAGTATCACTAAGGTCTTCCTAGCAATACAGTCACAAAAGACACTAAAATTCAGCTTAATTAAGTTAATTAGTTGCTATAAAAGGCATTAATCAGCTAGTACATAGTACCAGTAGAGAACATTAAAGGCACATGTGCGTGATATTTGTAGATGCAACTACAGCTATGAAGTAATTGTCACTATTTACACAAGAAGTCCATTACAAAAATTGTACAGTCAGTGCAAAGCTCAGGACAATCAACATGCCATGCTTAGACCACGGGCAGCTCAAATTCATACCTGCCTGCAAAATATCACTTAAATTTATGCTTTCTTCCTTGGTCTTAGCACATTTTTGATCCGTGGCCTTTCAGCAGCTACAGGAAACAGGACCTTTTAACATCTAAAAGAAATGGAGCTATGAAGTCAGGTTTCATGCCTGCAAGCACCTTAGTGACTTGACAAATTCACCAACAGCCAAATGTGTACCTTCTCAGAAGTTATAGTTCAATTTACAATCCAGCTCTTCAGGAATATACATCACCATCTTCACTTTTCAGCTTTTTCCACAATTTAACTAGATACATCTACAGAGCTATGCAAGTGTGCCACTCCCCAAGCACTCTCCAACCAGCTTTCTGTAATCATCAAATCATTCTGCTGGGTAGTTAGCTGCATTCAAGGTTCCCCTTAGCAAACCGTTTCTCTTGCTACAGCTGCCTTTCTCAGCACGTTCAATACATAAGGCAAACACATCTATTCAAACATCGTTGCCTTTTGACATCTCACTTACATGCCAGTACCTCAGGGACCTCTTTATGTTTTGTGTCACAAATTGTGTGTTGCACAATAAGTTATTGTCAAATGAACTTCAATCCAATCAAAGTACAAAACGGCTTCATGGTCTTTTACACCTATGCCAAGACAATGGTAAACATGTAAGAGAGCTGCTCAGTGAAAAGAGATGCACCTCGCTGTGCATCAGGTTGAGGTGTTGTGATCAATACATGTTACAAATTAACACTCACCATGCCCATAATTACTTTGCTCTGTTTTTGCTGTCACTCTACGTTTCAGGTTATTCTCTAATTTGTTAAAGCCTAATGACAACAGACTTTTGACACTAGTGCTTTCCAGGCTTCTTGCTTTTGAGAGTGCAATAGTCCTTCCAAAATGTAAAAGACCTTGAATCTACAAAAAGAAAAGTCTTGAAAAAGACTCAATTATTTTATACACTCCACAGAGCAGCATTTTGACGTAATATCTTACAGTCTTTTAAAACTGTTTGGCCAAAGTACTCCATAATACAAAGATTTTTTTTTTTTAATTGGCAATATAATACATTAGATCACAGAATACTTCATTTTCTTCAAAGTCCACAGACAAAAAGGAGAAGCTGTTCTTTCTACAGCAGCATTAAAAAAAAAAAAATCTTATGGTGTTTTGCCTCGGAACGACCATAATTAGAATGATTTTGAATAGAAGAGCTCATGTATCAAAAGCTTCTCTCTGAAATAAAAGAATGCTTAAAAGAGACTAAAACACTTCAGCTTTTATCCAAATGGCAGGTACTGTTTTCATTTCTTTGCAACCAACTGCTAATGCCCTACAGCAGAAGCTATAATACATACAGATCTACTTTGGGGCAGCATCTTATAACTAATGATGTGTTGATATGTTGACTGACAACCAAATAAAGCTCATGATTCTGTGACACTTTTATTACTTCTTCATTTACAAACTAACAGGCTGGTTGGTCAGACCAACAGCTCAGTCCTCATTCATGTTTTTCCAGTCTGAAATGACTATCACTTGGGGGAAAAAAATTCTGTTCGTCCCCCTATAGCCTCAAACAGCAGAAACTTGAAGCAGGGCTATTTTCTCATGAACATGAGTTTTAGACTTCGTTTGACACTGACCCAGAATGATCACAACAAAGGAGAAAAATATACTCTTTCAATGGCACAGTAACAGACTCAATGAAAATCAGACATTTGTTTTATCTGGTTTGCATGGCACTTGAAGGTTAGACTTCATATGTTGGCTTATATGTAGCTATTAAGGAAGGGAGAGTTACACTGGAAAAGCAAGTTGTACGTACCATACTAATCTGAGGAAACACCAATATATATCCTCTCATCAATTATGTCATCCACGCCTCCAACTCTAGCACAAAGACATCCACAACTTCAACTCTAGCACAAAGCTAGAGAACATCACTAGCTTTTTAAGCATCAGTATCTAGCAAAAGTTACTATATTTATCCTCTAACTAGCTTTACAATCACACAACAACAAATAATCTTTTTTGCGTGATTACACATGAAAGTAGTTTAAAGACTACAAGAGATTGACGGCTCCAAAAGCCTGCAACATCACCCAGAAAAACAAAGGCAAGATATCTAATCAGTAAGGTCAGGAAAAACTTACCTCCCTGATGAGATTATGATCATATTGTAAAATGGCTCCCGGTAGGAAGAGAGGACACCGTCATGTGCCACACAGATCTCCACCTATACTTTACAGCTTTGTTCTAGCTAGAATATTTAACCTGAAATTTAATATTGCAAAGGAGAATGCAACATAATAACAAAGATTGAGATCTTTAATTTTCTGAGAGGTTTTTCAGCCCAGAGATGACCACCGTTTTCATCTGTATGCAACACATAATGTTTTAAATGTTTAAACTTGTCTTCTGATGATCTGGTTATATTTTAATACACTTAAGTGTGTTATGTCTTAAACTGAGTAAGTTGACTATTTTTTTCTATGCTGTGAGACTTTTGGGCTTTAAAATACTTTGAGTCTTTAGGAAAAGCTACTGAGAATTAATTCCCACCCACTTTTAGAACTGCATAAAGGTGCCTTTCAGCAGACCCCCTGCCTGCAGCCCCAGGTAAGCTGTGCTCTCTCTGCATGGGCAGTACACCCTGGGAGCATGTCATGAACCAGCCCCACACATTCTTTGTAGAGAAGGATGCTTGAACACAGCAGTTGTCTGGGAAAATGAAAAATTTCTCAGCAGTACCTTCTATCTTAGCCTTAAGAAACATCCATAATCAAAACAATGTTTTGCATGTGCATTTTATACAGTTGTGCCCCGGCTTAATTCTACTGCAGGGATGCCCTGGAGTATTCATCCTTTAACTGCCCCTTGCAGGTGCAAAGCAGGCAGATAACCACTATTCACATGTGAACCCAATGAAAGGGCAAGACCCAACAAGCAATTCTAGAGCTACCAGTGTCAGGCTGTAAAGAATCATGCCTTACAGCTTTTATTGTGAGCATTCGGTGATAGTCCTTCATGCAATATAATGCACTGTATCTCACTGGTTTGGATGCCAAAGTGACAGAAAGTTTTACAGTGGCAGCGATCCTTCGCCGACTGCTCCATTCTATCACATCAGTCCATGTTTTAGATAAAGGTTTCAGGTGATATATTTACCATTTAATCTAATGCTTAATCCAAATTTTCAAACCTGAAAATACAACTTAGAACAGAAAATATAAATGGTACTCTTTGGGGGGGAATGGAGTGTTTGTGTGGGAATATTTTTTGTGTAATATCTGTTTATGGATTCAGAAACATCATAATAGCTGCTGGGGCACAGTAGCATTAAGAAAAGGATGGTTTCCACGGAGAACAAAAAAGGTAAAATCATAACTCATAGAAAAGAATTCAACTCTATCAGTTAAGACTGATAAACATACTCTTAAAAATAATTAAAAAACCCTGGCATCTATGTCAATTGTTTACATTGCTTATCATTTGCAACTTGAAGGCAACATCTCAGGTAAAAGCTGTCATGGAAATACATTTTTATTGCAAATGAGAAGCTGACAGGAAGATAAAGGAGGTGAAAAATAGCTAAAGGAAAGAGAGCTACGTGTCATGCACTCATGGGTTGAGGTGTGCACATAGAATTTAATTTCTGTAATTAAATGTCAGGTTACAGAAAGCAAGAATATAATTAGATCAGCATAATTTAGTGCCATTCAGATGGAACTGGAGCCTTGTGTACTCACCAAACAATTTGTACTAAAACAACACAAGCTGTTCAAACAAATTGACATTTTTAATTCCTACTTATAACAGACCTTTGTCATCAGTTTGAGATAGAGTGTTTATTACGAATACAAAATCTTTCAAAATACTTTGGGAAGGATGAATCTAGAAAGTGCCAGACCCATTTATCACAAAATAATCAAGTCGAGATAACACTGCAATAATATATATCCACTTATTAGGATCAACTAAAGAGAGATAACACTACATGAAGAAAAGGTAAATAAAATTCTGAACTTAAAAAAAATAATAATTTAATTGGGTTACCCAAAGCCTTCTGCACTGAAAAGAGATTTGGGTATTCCTCTGTACAGAGGTGGAAAATATAAGGGAAAGATGTTGGCCTTGATATTGTTCCAAATAACCCCCTTCTTGCATTATTAAAACATCCTTTCCTCCAAGCCACTCAAGAACTGAACTTTTTTTTTAACATTTAAGTCCAAAGTATTTCATATCAGTACCTGTAATTAATAGTAAATACTTCTATAAGCATCCTTATGTTCATAGGAGATGCACTAAGTACCAATGGTCTTGAAATTAGTCAATATCTGAAATTCTTACTCAAGAAAAAATAACCTCAAGTCTTCAGGGGTAAAGATTCAGAGAAGAAAAAACCCACAACCCAAGCTTCAAGATCCATCCTTACAAAAGTGAAAATTTGGCTAATTATTCCAAAATGTGATCAAGTCAGCATTTACCTGTTTTTAACTTTACTCAAAGCATTTCTGCATCAGAATATATTCCAAAATTTGCATTGATCCTACTTTAAAAAAATAACCTTATTCTTCATCAGAGTCAAAGCAAATAATCCTGCATTTTATGCATTTATCACTAATTATATTCAGAATCCGAATCATGTTGCTGCCTACTCTTAATCACATTTAAGAAAAGATTAACCTTTCTTGACTTCTCACCACAGAATCAACTCTTGAGAATGACAATGTGAGAATGGACATGTGACACTCATGCATCCTGTGTCATTAAAGCACATTTCCAATTACTCTCACATTGCCTGTATCAGACTATATAAACTATTTACAAGAGAAAATTTCTGTATTTCATGATATTCTAATTGGAAAATATCAAAGGATGTGTCAGAACAGTCAGTTTCTTGTATGGTTTCTGTACAAGACAGAAAATGTTTTGATTGCAGAACACGAAGGAATTCTTTCAACTTTACAGTAAGGGAAGATGCATAAACACTCTTGTAGCTGAGTAACTAAGAAGTGTAAAACCTGGCTAAAATGTTAAAATAATTGAAAATACGTCTAGAGAAAATGAGCAATGCTGACAGTGAACATGACTTAGCTGAATCAAGAAGATTCAGGAAGAAGTCAAGAAGATTCAAGAAGAAGTCAAGAAGTACTCTTCTAAAAGAAGAGTACTGTTCCCCTCCTGAATGATATTCCTGAAGGAGTCACTTGAAATTAGGCTTCCTAGCTGACCAGTACTTAGACCCCATATATATTCATGTATTTTGAATAACCCACAAAGGTTCTTAAGCTTCCCACTTCAAGACTGAGTTCATTTTTATTTTTAAATATCTACATGGGGGAGGGGTGTGCAGGAGTGTTGATAGCTTGAAACCGGTTATACAAGCATATTAATAAAAGGGATAGAATTCTTCCAGAAATGAAGAAGTAACAGTTCATGCAGAGATGCCATAGCCTTGAGCTCACAGGAAACCCATAATTGTCGAAGAGGAGTGTTACAGAGACACACCAATGGTCAGAATGTGAAATGGTATACCACTAGTGATACAGCTTGCTCAGATGATTTCATATTACAGGAAGGAACTGGTAAACCATGTACTGTTAAATGCATGAAAATCAGCTTCCTCCTCACTCACCAAGCTTCTCCTATAAACCAACTACAGCAGCAGTACAAAACTCTTCATTCTAACTGTGTATAATTCGGACACTAAACACCAGGGCTTTGCAAAAATAATTGTTAAGAAACCTCTTCTTCAGAGCTGCACGTAGTACTTGCAGACTGAAGAGATTAAGATATATCCATATGCTTAAAAGTGACTTTGTGATGACCAGTGTAAAGCGCCTAAATACACACACACAAAGTAAGGTAACCAGTTGTGTTTTGGACTCTCTCTCTGCCAAATACTTTCTTAAGCTAATATTGATATTTTAACCACAGCTCAAATTCTCTGACTGAAGTAAATATGCCTTTATAGTGGATTGCTTTTTCTGGACATTTGCCACTCCAGACATTATCCTTCGTTAATGACAGAAATGGGACTAGCCCTTGTCAAGAAACTGCTTAAGAACACACATTCTGTTTTTTCTTTTTTTGAACATAGAATATGGAAAACATTAACTTACTGAACTATACACAGCAAATAGTCCTCTAAAAATTAAACATCTGAACTTCTTTTAGTACAATTAATTCTCATCTCCAGGTATATTTTAAGTATTATTCTTACATGTCCTTGAATTCAGACTTTATTTCATCTCTGCAGAGCTACCAAGAAGCAGATCTTGTCAGATAGTTATTTGATTTGTCATGCTACAGTAAGTGAAATGCATTATACCACTGATTTTACCACACTGAGTGAAATTATATTTTTCTTGCACATTATGAAACTATATAGCAGTACTATGTACAGCTTCTATGGTGCCTTCATATACAGAGAGTCTCTGGGATTCCTTCTAGCCTGTCACTTCTCAACTTGAGCATTTCCCTTAAAAACTTATTATAAATAAAACCTGATTAACCTATCTATAAATAGAATAATATTACTACTATAAGTATAATAGAAAGTTCTATTATCTGTTTGTGGGTTTGATTTTTTTTTAAATATAGCTCTTTTTCCATTAACAAGAGTATGTCAGTTTTACTCATTGTATGCAAACTGTGATGCCGATACAATCATTTAATCTCCAATAATTTGGACTAAGAAAACATGCAAATACAATCACAGCTACATTGGATGACATCCTAACAATGCACCAGCAAAGAAAATCAAAGAGATCATGGCTACAAGCAAGTCATGGTGATGCCAAGACAATCACAACAGCTGTTGGTAAAACCTTGAAGGATCATTTTTCCTTCAGTAGCTGTTATTACACATTCACATTAAAAAGCCTAAAAGTGAATAACAATTTTTCCTTCAGAGAACAGCACAAAACAATACCCCATTCTTAAATTTCATAAGTAGTTAAAAGTTAAGGAGTCTACTGCTATTTCTTTAAAGACAATTTGTAACATCATGTGTTTCAAATATTCTCTTACTCTGTTTTTTATTATTAAAATTGGTTGACAAAGATATGTCAGAAGCAGTTCCTATGACAATCATTACAAATAAGCAGAGTCTTGAAGAGCAGATACTAAACTCTGGATGGGAGACAAACTCTTCTTCCAATTCTGCCATATCTCTATGATACAGAGGCAAGACCATTTACTTGTGTTCATTTTAATTACTCAGTATTTATCTTTTGTCTTTGGACAGTAGTATGAGTGTATGTAATACCTAGTGAGAAAACCAAACCATCATGTACTATATAATACAAAGTTTAGCAGAGACCAAGTGAGATCTCCTCACTGTCAGCAGTTAACTGTCAACTGTATTTGAATAGGTTTGTAAAGTTGTAGGTAGTTGAGTTCAGCTGAATTGCGGAAGGGGATTTGCAGTTGGCAAAATCCACATGCAGAAGTTTGTCAATGTTTTCAAGATTTGTTTGCAAGTAGTCACAAACACCGAGTTTTCATTCATTTTAAAACTCCATCAAGATTCAGAATCTTCATGGAGTTATTTGTATGACTTTTTGAAAAGGGAGGAGAATAAAGAAAGATGAAACTTTGCAATCTATATGTACTCTCTCGTAGCTCTTAGTTAATTTCCAAAAATTTGTATCAGATATTTAAAGATCAACCAATGCACAAATTCTTAGAAGTGTTCATAAATTGCAGCATCCGTAACTATAATAGGTGAGATTAAAAAAAAAATTAGGAAGATATATGCAGCATGGGGCTTGGACGACAGTCAGTCATGCAGACATTTTCCATTGCGGGATTTTGGGTTTGGTGAGGGGTTTTGTTTGGATTTGTGTTGGGTTTTGGCTGGGGTTTCTTTTGGTTTGGTTTGGTTTTGTTGCTGTTGGGTTTTTTAAAATTTATTTGAATCAACTGTTGTGAACACAACACTGGATAAGACAAGTCACTATCCACTTCTGTTCCTATTGCATTATTTCTCATGATTATTTAAGAACAGCCTTTTGCAAATTACTGACTTTCATTTCAAAAAGGAAACGAACCTAATATCACTCATCCATGTATAATTTTCTCCCTTACCTTTTGCTCCCTTCTACTCTTTCACGCGTAACCTACAATGAAGTAAAAAAACCCCTCAAAGTACTTCTATATTTTTATTAATTCAATTAAAATTTAAATTTCAGAGATACGAAATTACAGTATTAGATTCACAGTCCTCTGAGGAAAGAAAAGGCAGTTATTGCAACTATTCATATATAGGTATAGAATAACTCAGCAAGCAGCCAAGCAATAGTTCAACACACAGAAATGACTGAAATTCGAGTCCTGTTCTGCATATCAGATAGCCACAACTTCCACTACATGAAAAAAAGTGTAATTACACAACCTGCTGTTGTAGGAAAGCACCACTTTCTGCATATCCAAACTTCCTAAACCCTATGCTGTATTTCTAGATCATTACCTGAAGAAGGTCAGAACTAGAACATTTACAGAAATGTTTAAATAAAGATTCTATAAAACAACAAAAAAAGTAGGATCATGTTCTCAAATGGTTCTATTTGTGAAACAAAAAAAACCTACCAAAAATTAGTCTTCAATGGAATTACAAATTTAGTTACAAACAAGTGCTGAATTCAGATAATGGCCTAGTTTTGAGTCCTACCTATTTCCTAAATGCAAGAGTTAGTCTCTCATTCAGAGCCAGATTCTCATTACCTAATTTTCAAGGGGGCTTTCTCTCAACTCCAACCTATACATCAGTTCACCTTTGAATTAGTGTCAGTTTTTGAATTTCACTAATAACTTGTACAAAAGAAAGATTTTTCATTATGGCTGAACTGACTCTGCAAAGTCTTTTGGAATATCTGAGAACCAATCTTATTACTGAATTAATTAAATGCTATAATTATTGTATTTTTAGAAAGACAGACAGATAGCTTCACATAAATATTGATAAATATTTAGAAATTTAAAAAATTAGTTACGTGCTATTCACGATATATATCCAACTTCACAATTCAGATCTGTCAAATATCACAGACATGGCTTTTGAAATATTCACAACACCCTAGCCAAGCAAAACCCTAAAAAAATCCCCACAAACTCAATAAATTAAAAAAATACACTCATTGCCTGATAATAGTAAATAAAGTTTGCTGAAGCAGTTATACACTATAAATTGTTCTTTGTGTTCCAGTGATTTATCCAAGGACAAGGAGGTTTTATACATCAGTGTTTCAGGTGTCATCTAACCCAACAACTAACGTAAATTGAATACAATCAGCTAAAGTGACTGGTTTTCATTTCAGCTTGTGTGAGGTTATACAGAAAGGTCCCAATCTTCTTAATGGGACTTGTCTGCATAGCTAAGTACACCAGCAGCTAAAACTCTGGCTAGGATCTGATAGGACAGTACATAGAAAAGTTAATTTCTCTCACAAAAAAAATCAAAGACTAAAAACTGAATCAGGAAGAAAGAAAAGCCCAGAGGAACTAGCTGCTTATTACAAAAAATTCTATAATGAATACTGATGTCCCAAATACTATTTCTACTGCAAAATTCACTGATAAAACTGTGCTTGCCTACATACGTCCAGATAACACGAGTTTTGAAGATTCAAAAGAACCCCCCAAAGCTGAAGCAGTTAAATATACCCACACACATTTACAGTTCTGCTATTAGAAAGCAAACAAGCAAAACACCATTTCCTCTCCGTGCAATCCACTCCATCCTCTCCATGCATTCATTTTGTTTGTTAGGGGATTTGTAATCTTCTCAAAGCTTGAACGCCGTTAAGTCATGTCCAGCAACTCTTCCGATTGATACAGAGGAGAACTGACAACAGCAAGCTGGTGGGCACCGCGCTATTTCTGCTAAGTGGAGTAAGAACTTGGCAATTTTCTCACTACTGTGATATACCCGTAAGCATATCAAACAAGCAGCAGGAGCAATCTTCCATGGCAAAAAAAAAGAGGTTTAACTATTTAAATGACAGCACCTCCTGCTGACAAGCAAACCAGCTCTTTATTTGTAGAAACTACCCATACCTAAACCAAGAAGCTTATATTTAGCTTAACAGGTATTATTTTACAAACTCTTTTCAACTGCTTTCCTGTTCATCTAATAAATCTTTGAGAATTAAGATCTACTGCATCTGCAGTTTATCTGTTCTATATTCTGTTATTTCTTATATTTGAAACAGGTTTTCTGACGTGTCTGTATCCTGTAGCTTATAAACTGCAGCATATTTTTGACTATAACTTCACACATAGGTTACACAGCCGCCCTGTATTAAGCAAGTAGCTGTAGTTACTACCTGTGATTAGGCAGCCAAAACTAACAAGTTTCGCATCAGGGGACCAGCCACCCCCTTTTTAGCAATCCTGTTAAGACTGAAACATTGCAACAACTTCTCAAATGCCAGTCAGACTTTGGGACTTCTTTTTTTTCCCTTCTCCTCCAAGACACAAAGCGGAGGCACAAACACATCCTGTCCTTAGGCAGATTCTGGAGCACACAAAAATAAACAGCTTGAGCACCACATTTACCTTTCAAACAAACACCTCTACTCTCTTATTTGGGAAATATTTCTATGAAGTCAAAAGGTGACAGAAGTAGCAGCTTTTGTACAGGACAGGAAGACGCACCAAACTAAGAGCTTTTAAAAATAGTCTAGGCAAAATACACATACTTTATTTCTGCTCTCCATAATCAGCAAAAGTTTGTGCATCTTTAAATATAATTATTTTGTGTGTAATCAGACACTTTTTTCTGAAGGTTACAATCATCATTGATTTGCTCTGAGCTGCTAAATTAATCGTCCTGTAATGAGGCAGTTTTTCAATTAGAAATTGTTGATCTGTAGACAAAAGTGAGGCTCACAACACTTAAAGGGAATTAGTTTTTAACATACTTTGTAATTCAAGACAATGAAAAGTACATAGAATATTTATTCTCCTAAATTCTCAGATAGTTAATATAGGCAAATTTAACAGCTGGCTTCCTGCCTAAATAAGTAAAAAAAAAAAAATTGTTGGGGTTATTTGCCTAACTGGATTTTAAAAGCCCAGAAGAAAAACATACATAGGTTTCCAACAGCAAGTATTCAGAATATTTACATTACATGGCTCCACGTCCCTACTCACCTCTCAGGAATGGTCATTAACTTACCGTTCTCCACTTAACTACCCCTGGACGCCACTATTTTACACTCATCTCTGCACTTCTTTGCTGGCTTTGAACAGTAGTCAATTTTCTACGCAACTGTAAGCATTTGTTCAACAGTTAATAGGACAAGCTCTTTTATCCTCATTGTTCAGCTGGCAGAGGAAAGATTTCATTGCCTACAGGCACCTGCAGAAATATTTTGCAACTGTATATAACTTGTACAGTTTTATCAGAATACTTCCCATTTTAATTCCAGTGCAAATACAATCTGTCAGCTATTTAAAAAGGGCATATAGGCTAAAACACAGAAGTATGGGTCACTGGTAAGTGGCACAGACAAAATTCATTTTTATCTGTCCCTCTGATACTTCTGCAAACAAGGGAGAAGCTGCAGAAGTAAGCTTTAAAGTCTGACTGCCTTTTTAGGATAAGGAGGAAAAAAAAAAAGCCACCAAACTGCTGTACACTCTTTTCTATTTAAAGCCTGACTGAAGCCTTCTGCATCACAAGTTCACTAATAGCGTAAATCCATTCTGAAGTGAGGCTGATGAGCAGTCCTCCTCCTAAAATGATTAAACATAAATCAGAGATTTAATCTCATCTCATTTTTAAATTTATATTTACTTTTCTATTTCTCTGCATAATCTCTTTTTTGCAGCAAGCTAAGAAGGTTTTTATCATACAGTCTGTATCTAAAATTGCAGTGATTACCGACGTATTCTTCCATCGGATGAAATTACCATTAAAAAAATCAGTTGGGAAAAAAAAAATCAGACAAATCAAGTAACACATTGTATATAGCATCTGTTTGATACAGATTATATGTATTCTGTAGAATTCATATAGTAGACACATGAAAATAATTTTACAACAAATTATATGAGGTAAAATGGTAAGTTTATCTGGCCACAGATTACTTAAAAATTAAGCAGTCAAAATAAATGTTGCACACTCCCCAGTCCAGAAGTAAGATACTACGGTAACTGCACCTTTGACTTAGCATTTCTGTGGTACAGTCAATGTATGCTTTATGTCACAGTCCACACTAAACATTTGAAAAAAATAACAAACAAATATTACAACCAAGTCAAAGTTAGGATGCACAACACTTACAATGGAAATAGAGATAACTCTTATACACCCAATTGAAAGAACAGATATATTTCTTACTTCTGAAAGACATAAAGCCTTATAGCTTACATCTTAACAGTAAGAAAGAACAGGCTCCACGATAGAACAGCACTTTTTTTATTACCTATATAAATATTTTCCCATTTTCACATTTATATTTGAGAACATTTATAAAAACAGGTTAGCTCTAAGCTGTTAATAACCAATATTCTAACACTTCTAACACTATATAAGTAGTCATTTTAGTTTTGCAGTTTTAAAAAATGCTGAAGTTATTTTAAATTTCCAAAGCAATAGAGGTTAATGCGTTAATCAGTCTATTAAAACAAATTCACATCTACCTGTTTATGATTTTGCAGAGATCAATGTTTTAACACTCTCTTCACAAACAGGCTAACAGAAGTACTTTAGACCCATCCAGTCATTCTCCACTGAGAAGTCACCACCTCACTCCATATTTGAGTTGTGGAGCTTGAAGGAGTGCCATGTACCATTTAAGACTAAAATACTGACCCTAAATGTTGCAACCACAGACATGAAACATAGCTAAGATGGAAATGCTCCATAGGAACTGCTAATCATCTGGATGTGGTCCGCCCTACAAGCCAAACCCAGGCAAGGAAAGTTCTACCCAAAATCCACCTCTCTTGCTCAACGCGATTCATCATCCAAACCCCTGATGTAGTTCCAAAGATTTTTCCCACACTTAACCTACTGTGTGGCAGTCAACTGTCTCTAATTTTACATCTACTGATGTAAATGTTACATCTATTTTCTTATCTGCTGCAACAGTTCTGCTTCACAAGATTTCCCCCATGTAGACTGATGAACAGCATCACGTGGCTGATTCTCATTACCTGAACACATCGAAACGAACAAAGACAACTATGAGCTTACTGATCTCTAATTTCACAGAACATTTACTGAGCCATAAGACATTGGCTCACAAGCCTATTTTTTGCTAGCAAGAAGCCAACTGAGAAGAAAAAAAAAAAAAACAACCTAAAGTGACAGGGAATTGACAAACCGATGCATTTTATTCAAAGGTAGCCAAAAGATTTCCAAAGCTTGAAATGAGGATCTTGACTCAGCTCAGCTTCTCTCAGAGAAAACATCAGAGGCTGGCTAAGACTCGGAACTGTGCATGTTACCTGCATACACAAATGTTAGCACTAGACCAGTGTACAACACCCGGATGAGTTTATTATATAGTGGTCTGTATGGTGCGGTTGCAAGCATATGATACTTGAACTGGAAAGCAAGTTTAAGCTGTAATATTATGTCTATATATAAACATGGAAAACGTGATTGTAAAAATAACTTCTGGTTTTAAACCAGGCATGGTATTTTTTATTGTTATTGTTAAGTCTATGTTCTATTGTACTTGTATTGTGTACATTCCTATTGCAAGAAATGTACTCCATAAAGAGAAATATGACTTTGAACTCCTGCCCAAATGCTAGCGTGAAGAGATTTTCAAAGCATAAAACAGTTAAGATTAACCAACATAAGAGTTAGTAGGCTACATCAATAAAATCAAATCTAGAATTAATA
The DNA here is from genome assembly GCF_035582795.1 of Mycteria americana. NCBI lineage: Eukaryota > Metazoa > Chordata > Aves > Ciconiiformes > Ciconiidae > Mycteria > Mycteria americana. The sequence goes on from NC_134372.1 coordinate 18,475,283, forward strand.
GAGAGGCTGTTTTATTTCCCAAAACTTAGTCAATGATCTTAGTAAAAACGTATTTCAAACCTTTCCTACAAAGCCAGGATCACTTAGTGGGATTAAATATTATTCTACTCGGTTCTTTGCAAATTTTTACTCTAGTTACTAAGTTTTCTGTTTGTGTGAATAAAAGACTAAAACCTTAAGTACACTTCACCGCTAGGCCTAGGCTATGCTCTACATCAAAGGAAAATTCAAATTTAGTCCACAGAAAATTTCAACCTGGATTGATACAGTCTGTCTTCCTATAGCCCAAGTACCACTCAGAAAACATTCATGTGAAATAAATACCATGTTTGATTATGTCTTGTTACTATAAAAGCAGTAGACTTACCTGAATTCAATATTCACAGTCCCTATTCTCAGGAGATTTTTTAATCACCGGAGAGAGAAAATTCTCCTTAGAGCCATCTGAGTGCTAAACTCTCCTCCTGATCCTGTCTGTCAAAGTCATCCCCAGAACTTTTACAAACACCTTAGTAAAAGCTCCGTCCATTTTGTGGCAAAACAGCAGAACTTCACCAGAAGCACTTTAACTAAGTACCATGTAGACTCTAATCTGTATGTCTAACAACTTATCTTAGTTTAGAATAAAGCCACTGAAAACCCACATGACTACCTGGCCATTTATGATATAAAAGTGCAGGCAAGTGCACTTAGACACCAAAACCCTGCCAGTTTCTCTCTTGTCACTGGTGCTCTCCCTTTCTGCTGGCTATTACTTGGATAGCTGCTCTGGTATGGCAACCTTGGCTACCTTGTTTCAGTAGCAATATAGAAAACCTACATAGCAATCCAAATAACTCTGTCCTAAAGAGTAAGGTGCAAAGCAAAAAACAGCAACAAATCAGTCCCAGAAAAATCAAGACAGGGTTAGAAAACAAGTAAAAGTATGAAAACAAGTAAATGTCCAAAAAATATATCTAGTGTATCCTCTTTACAAAACCACAATTCCCTGACTTACAAGTTGATTTGCCCAGCACTTAAGAACATAGTCCAGGTGCAAATCACAAACTCTCTCACCATTATGGAGTCTTTTTCTCCATGCTCATTCAACAGTCCTGTTCCACCAATCTCAGAATGGACACTGACTCTAGCCTCTCTTTTTGAAGTCCTTCTTTCCATCTTTAATATTGGTGTCTTGGAGGGGAGGGGGGAATCTCTTTCTTTTGTCATACACTGCTTCTGTGCTTAAGAGTACTTCCTTGAAGTCACACATGCAAAACAGTTCTCATGATTTGCAGCAACTGCTATTGAAAATTAATTATCTTTATCAGGTTTGATATGGGAGTAGGCGATGAACTGCAACAACAACTGTATGTGTTTCCAGAAGTGATTAGTAATTGTATTTGGAATGAATATGCCATAAAAGGGCAGGGTTACCATGAGGAGCCTGGTGGACACTGACAAGAAGCCTGCTGAGCAGACCAGTTGGGAAGTACTGCATGGTGCAACTAGAGTTACCGCAAGGTAGCTACAGTGAAGTAAGAATCTGTATTTAAACAGAAGCAGATTTTTCTTAGTTTTAAGTGGTACACTACCTGTTTTACATAGGTCTAGTTCTGAGCCCAGCATGCAATTTCATTAAAGGTGCAATTTATGGCCTATCTCTCTGTGAACTCCAGTCACTCCTTCCACTCTTCCTTTTGAAACTTTTCATTAGTTTCAAGCCACATATTTTCACATCAAATAGTTCCTCAATCACACCTCTCCCTCCAGCAACTGAACTTCAGTAATGTCATTACTTCAAAGACATATCAGTCTGGAAACTTATCCTCACTTTAATAAGGCAGCCAATAGTAAAAACATGTATGTTTTGCTATTAGAACAACATGATCTGATCTCTGACAACACAAGCCTTGCCCATCAGGAGTTAAGACATTTCTTTACACATAAATTTCTGGAACATTAGCTTCTACACTTCCAGTATGTTAATCACCAGAAGACAGACCACACAGATCACAAAATGCAGTTGGACAGAGTTTTATAACTGTGCTAAATTTTGACAGAGACAATAAGTTACCATATTTATGCATTTGCTTTATGATTTGTTTTGTGCTGTTAAACTGTTGCCAAAGACAAGCCTGCTACAAGCCTCTCACTCCTCCTTAATACCTTCAGGGATCCCAAGAACCAAGTCATCTCCAGAACACGCGTGAGTACTTTACACACGGAGATCTTCAAAGACAGAAGATTTCTTACCATATTCTTTGCACAACTTTCAGCAGTTGTACGTTTCCTTTTCACGTCTGCGTTGATGACAGGGAACAACATGCCAGTTTTTCCAGGCACAGAAATATACTGAAAAGCGCTCTCACACTGTTCACACAGTTATTATAGACCTAACTCTTCTTCCTATGTGAGATCAAAATATTTCACACACAGTACTACATGAAAACAATGTAATTAAAAACATACTTCAAAGTCATTGTGTGTGCCAATCATTACTGTATTCATAGATTTAAACTACAAATCTCTTTTACACATCTGGGCATTTTTATGCTTTCATCTTGTTTTAAGAATGCAGAAAACTTGGAGCTATTTATATATTGCCAGGTGGCTCTGTTACCTCTCCATCCTTTGAAGGTTGTCCTGCCATTCCTACGTGTTCTTCCCCCTTCACTTCACCCCCAAAAATCTGCCAGAAGCACCAGTATATTTTGTCATTGGTTATACTGGAACATATTCATCACCACAGCATAGCACTGCCTCATCCTCTGACTCCAGTATTATGTGGCTAGAAGTTCACGTGGTGACCTCTTAATCCCTCCATTAAGATGTTAAGATTTCTTCTGAAATACCTTTCAGATCCTGCATATCACTCTATGCAAACAAGAGTCCACGATGGAGGATACTGCTGACAATACAGAACAGATCTACATTTTATGCTTATCAATTCTATTCATCCTTTAGGAATGAGACATGCCCAAAATCCAGAGTCTCCCACCAAACCAGAGACTCCAATGTCACCACAGGTGAACAACTTCATTTCCCTGCAGCTCCTGGCTATTACTTATACTTCTAGTTTAACTACTTCTTAGTGAAAAAATTCTCATTTAGGAAATTCATGTTTTTCATGAGACAACACACGAATCTCAAGCACTAACAACAGCCTACTAGGCTTCTGATATTATGTCAGCCTAACCTTGCAAAAATATTATATGAAAATCAACACAGATTCATTCTGAAAACTTTTTATATATTACTTACACTTTCACAGGTTTGGGTTTTTTAAGCAATGCAAATGCATCAGTACTATCGCTGCGAAGACTTGAAGTGTGTCCTCCAGCCAAGTGCTTCCTGCCTCATGTAAGCTCTCAGTTGGTCAGCAAATAGTCCTTTGTTTAAAACTGGGGCTGTGGCAAACAAAATTCTCAGCTTCCACAGCAGATATTAAGCTCTGTGTCACGAGTCATGGACGATACTGCTGCTTCTCATTGTTCTGTACAGAGAAGCGGGGGAAGCACCACTCTGTGCGGGAAAACTCCAAGATCTGGACAGCGTTTGGCATAGAAGTCCGCAAACCTCTGCTCATTTACAGTATTATTCTTAAAGCATTAAACAATAAGTGCTCTGCAATTACTAAAGAAATATGCTGGACAGATTAATTCAAACAATCAGATAAATACAACAAAATATGATTACTGACATGTAAGTTGCAGGGACTCACTTTCAGGGTAAGTTTTCTGCAACTTTTGCATGAGTAAAGACTGTGGAACTGTATTTACTGAAAGCTGAAACATGTAAGGAAATGAAAAATCACAAAGATCAACTGGAAATGTCATTAGTATTGTGAGGGAAGGGAACAAGAAATAAATAAAACAAGCCCAGTCATCAGAAAATAAATCACAGTACTATGTAAGGCCTGACACACAGGCTCTTTGGAAACAGTTTGCTCAGCATTTCTTTCAGTTGAGTTCTGGCATAATCAGCTTTCACCATTTCAACTGCCCCTGCCTTGGCTGGCATGCTAGAAGTACCTATGCATGTGATCGGGAAAGAAGGCTGGATAACTTTAAGACTTAACCCAGGTAAAAGGACTTTTTTTCCCCTCACCCCAGTCAATTCCTCCCTCTGGTAACCAGGCAGAGGAGCAGGTTCCACAATCACTATCAGCATCCTCATGCTCAGTAACCACAGCCACTAAGAGAAAGTTACCACATAACACACCAGGCTGACTGACAGAAAGGGCACCATGAACACAGTCATTTAGACTAAAACTGCAGATAAGGAAGAATGCTGGTAAGTCTAGAGCTCTGGCATCCCTTTGGGTCTGCTTAGCAGAAAGCACCCACACATTTCATTGTTTTTTGCGTTTCATTGTTTTTCAGGGAAGTGATCCAGAAAGGGCCTGCTTAACTCCTTACACTGTGGGTTCCTATGGTGAAACAAGCTGGTACAGTTAATCCAATCTACAGCCTGTTCCTGGAGTAATTCAGAGGTATTAGAGAAATGGGGTGAGGGGTAAATGAATGGTTTTGACTGTGGCAAGAACCTGGTGTCAGACACCACCTGTCTCAGGGGCCAGTGGCACAACCTCACTCTACTTGTACCTTTGCAAGAGAGCTGTTCTGAGATACAGGGCAGCGTGGTTTGGGAAGCAACCACAGAAGTGCAAAACAAAATGCCTCTGATTACTTAACGGGGGTGAATGAATAAAGAGGTTTGACTTGGAAAACTGCAACGTCCCAGAACCAGGAAACGTCTACTTGAGTGCACTCACAAATCACACCCACAGCAGGTCTGACCAATATAGCAGGTATTTACAACAGCTTGCCTCACACAAGAAAAATTCAATGCATTTTAGTGTATTCAGAGTAGTTTAAGTTTTCTACTTTGCTTTTAGCCTACAGTCATAATCAGTGTCCTTGCAGAATACACTTTTGATATGTGTAGAAAAAAAAAAATTGGTAAAATACTTTTCCCTATTCCCTCAATAAGCCACATGATTTCTTTCAATTCAGGATTCAGAAAAATCAGTTTAAAACCATTCTGGGATCACTAATACATAAAAACTACCCGTGCTGTAGGTAAGTTTTGTAAGACAAAATTTCAGTGCTGATCAGTGCTGATTCATGAGAGAATTCTTTTAATGCAAAGCAAAAGCAGCTAAGTAGCTATTAACTTTTCAGATTTCCTCAATATCTTCAGTATTCAAATGCACTTGTTCCAGCCCTTCTCTGTCCCCTATGCATTGCTTAGGATGTACATGTCAGCAGCATTAAAACAATTGCACACTTGACACCAAAAAAGTAATCTGCTTTTTTTGTTGCTTTTTAAAATTATTTTATTTTGTTTTCCCTTCTCTTTTAAACTAAGTATGGCAACAATTTGATAGCCCAGCAGTGTTTTGCCCTCCTGAACCCTGGCAATGACCCAGAGGATTTGCACTCTACTGGTAATCAGAAGTCTGGCTGTGGCCATTTCCCATGACATAGCTGAAATTCTCCAAAACTTGCCCTCTCAACTTCACTAGCCACACCATACTGAAACTATTTGCTGTATCCTTAGGCTGTCAATCACAACACCCCCTAGACTCCACATCACCCATCCCCTAGACTCCCTGCTGCAACAGCACAGCCTCCTATGGCCTGCAGTGTCAGGGCTGCAAACCTTCCACACTTACTATTGACCCACAATCAGAAGTAAAAACTCCCTCGTGGAAGCAGCTTCTTCTGCAGACCTGCTTTTCAAACTGCAATATTACAGCAGAAGCAGCAGGTGCTCTTATATGACACACACTTCAAAAGGAAACCAAACATTTTATTTTGAAACTTAAATATAACAAAAATATACTCTGTGCACATACTTAAATGAAATTTTTAAATTTCTCTCTCAAGTTAATAAACCCAAGGCCTGTTTCTATTCAACAGCCTGGCTGCCATTCCAGGCTCCCCTAACCTATCACACATTCTCTTCAGTGGTGCATAAAAATGGCTCTGATTTATTTTATTCTTTTCTATTAATATCAGGAACCATGGGAAAGGTACAATCCAATTTCTGATCTGTTCAAGTCTTTCTATTATGCCATAAAAAGTGAACAGTATTAGTAGCTTTGAAGAAAATTACAACAAAAATTAAAGTTGCCTAGATCACTCATTCAGGTTTCACTGTCTTAAGTTCATAGTGTTTAACCAAAAAATTCCATGACTTTCCAAGGCAAGGCACAGCTAAACCCTTCATTTCCTGTCTGTATATCGAGAGAGTATTTAAGCACTGTATAAAATTAAGATTTACAACTGATGAATAACCATCAGTACTTCAGGAACAGGAATAATCACAATTCAGTCTTTTTAAAATTTACTTATTATTCAACAATTTAAGATAATTCATGTAGTGTCTGATTTTCCTAATGCTCCCATTAAAAACAGGAAGCAGCAATTTTTAAGCCTACGAAAGCTTTCATTCAAAAACTCCCAAGCATCTCATGAGTTAGCTATTTATATAATATCCCAGTAATATAACAATCCCAAGGCAAACAGTAGCATTATTGTAACACTTTAATGAAAGCTACAATAGTGTGCATGTTTATAATATTTTGGCTGTTGCACTACACACTGTTTTCATTGAGTATTACATTTTCTTGAAAAACAGTCTGAATGTCCATACTAAGAAATGGTTTCCAAGAGCAACTCGGCATCAGCACAACATGCAACATCAGCAATGGAAAAATGTAACTACTAAGAGGGTCAGTAAAATATATGTATACATGAAACAACCATCACACAAAGATGTTTGGCTGCCTAAGAAAAAAAATAAAATAAAAACCACCAACTCTTAACACCAGTACTATCTAACAGTAAACCAATCCACACAAAGTTACTCAATTAAAAATGCCATCCAATTCTTTAGAACACAAGCCATTTAAATAATGCACTTACTTTAACAACTGAAAATTCCAATCAGGACAGTGAGTCTTGTTCACCACATTGCAAAATTCTTTGCCCTTATCTAGTAATTCTTTGCCTTATTACCTGATAAGTAATATTTGCCAACATAACTTTAAAAATCAGTCCAAGCACTCAACTGGTAGTTTCTGAAGAAACAGTTTTTCCATGCAAGATTTTTCTTTTCCCAAGTTATTACCTAATACAGTTAGAAATGCCGAGCAGAACAATGTGTAGATTTACAGCAGATGGACTGTGCAGATACTAAATCAAATTCAGTGCAATGACATGCAATCAAATATGCAAGTATAAATGCACCTCTGCACAATGGTAGCATTTAAGTCCCATTTGCTCTTCTGACTCTTTGTAACTAGGTATATTTAGAACACGGACTCCAAGCTGTGTAAAAACAACAACATAACATATGACAACTTTTTTTTTTTAAATTGTCTGGGTTGGATTGTTTTGAGCACAGAGTTGAGCTAGGGGATACTGAGGCAATAGGAGCCAAGAGGGAAATGCCGGTGAAACGCCTCAAAGCACGCAACGGGTGTTCTTCTATGAAGGAAGCATGGACAACAGCTCAGCTGAAGTGCCTCTACACCAATGCACGCAGCATGGGCAACAAGCAGGAGGAGTTGGAAGCCATTGTACGTCAGGAAAACTATGATATGGTTGCCATCACAGAAACGTGGTGGGATGACTCGCACAACTGGAGTGCGGCGATGGATGGCTATAAACTCTTCAGGAGGGATAGGCGAGGCAGGAGAGGTGGTGGGGTAGCCCTGTACGTCAGGGAGCGTCTGGATAGTTCAGAGCTCGATGATGGTGATGATAGGGTGGAGTGTCTATGGGTAAGAATCAGGGGGAAGGCCAACAAGGCAGTTATTGTGGTGGGAGTCTGTTACAGACCACCCAACCAGGATGAGGCGAACTATTCTATAAGCAGCTGGGAGAAGCCTCACGATCGCTAGCCCTTGATCTTGTGGGGGACTTCAACCTGCCGGATGTCTGCTGGAAATACAATACAGCAGAGAGGAAACAGTCTAGGAGGTTCCTGGAGCATGTGGCAGATAACTTCCTGACGCAGCTGGTGAGGGAGCCAACTAGGGAAGGTGCCCCGCTGGACCTCTTGTTCACGAACAGAGAAGGACTTGTGAGCCATGTGATGGTTGGAGGTTGTCTTGGGCAGAGCGATCACGAAATGATAGAGTTCTTGATATGTGGAGAAGTGGTGAGCGGGGTCAGCAAAACTGCCACCTTAGACTTCCGGAGGGCGGACTTCAGCCTGTTTAGGAGACTGGTCGAGAGAGTCCCCTGGGAGGCAGCCCCAAAGGGCAAAGGAGTCCAGGAAGGCTGGACAGTCTTTAAGGAGGAAGTCCTAAAGGCACGAGAGCAGGCTGTCCCCAGGTGCCGAAAGACGAGCCGGCAGGGAAGAAGACCGGCCTGGCTGACTGGAGAGCTCTGGCTCGAACTCAGGAAAAAGAGGAGAGTCTATGACCTCTGGAAGAAGGGGCGGGCAACTCAGGAGGACTACAAAGGTGTAGCAAGGCTGTGCAGGGAGAAAATTAGAAGAGCCAAAGCTGAGCTAGAGCTCAATCTGGCTGCTGCTGTAAAAGACAACAAAAAACACTTCTTCAAATACATTAGCAGCAAAAGGAGAGCTAAGGAGAATCTCCAGCCCCTAGTAGACGGGGGAGGGAACACAGTGACCAAGGATGAGGAAAAGGCTGAGGTACTTAATGCCTTCTTTGCCTCAGTCTTTAATAGCAGGGGCAATTGTTCTCTGGGTACCCAGCCCCCGGAGTTGGAAGATAGGGACGGGGACCAGAATGGAGCCCCCATAATCCAGGGGGAAATGGGTAGTGACCTGCTGCACCACTTAGACACTCACAAGTCTATGGGGCCTGATGAGATCCACCCGAGAGTACTGGAGGAACTGGCAGAAGAGCTCACCAAGCCCCTTTCCATCATTTACCAGCAGTCCTGGCTAACTGGGGAGGTCCCTGCTGAGTGGAGATTAGCTAATGTGACACCCATCTTCAAGAAGGGCCGGAAGGAGGACCTGGGGAACTACAGGCCTGTCAGCCTGACCTCGGTGCCGGGGAAGCTGATGGAGCAGATCATCCTGAGTGCTATCACACGGCATGTAGAGAATAACCAAGGGATCAAGCCCAGCCAGCATGGGTTCAGGAAAGGCAGGTCCTGCTTGACCAACCTGATCTCCTTCTACGATAAGGTGACCCGCCTAGTGGATGAGGGGAAGGCTGTGGCTGTTGTCTATCTAGACTTCAGTAAAGCCTTTGACACAGTTTCCCACAGCATTCTCCTGGAGAAACTGGCTGCTCATGGCTTGGACGGGTGTACTCTTCGCTGGGTAAAGAACTGGCTGGATGGCCAGGCCCAAAGAGTGGTGGTGAATGGAGTTTACTCCAGCTGGCGGCCAGTCACAAGCGGTGTTCCCCAGGGCTCTGTGCTGGGGCCAGTTCTGTTTAATATCTTTATCAATGATCTGGACGAAGGGATCAAGTGCACCCTCAGTAATTTTGCAGATGACACCAAGTTGTGAGGGGGTGTTGATCTGCTGGAGGGTAGGCAGGCTCTGCAGAGGGACCTGGACAGGCTGGATCGATGGGCCGAGGTCAATTGTATGAGGTTTAACAAGGCCAAGTGCAAGGTCCTGCACTTGGGCCACAGCAGCCCCATGCAATGCTACAGGCTTGGGGAAGAGTGGCTGGAAAGCTGCCAGGCAGAAAAGGACCTGGGGGTGTTGGCTGACAACCACCTGAATATGAGCCAGCAGTGTGCCCCGGTGGCCAAGAAAGCCAATGGCATCCTGGCTTGTATCAAAAATGGCATGGCCAGCAGGACTAGGGAAGTGATCGTGCCCCTGTACCCCCAGCACTGGTGAGGCCACACCTCGAATACTGTGTTCAGTTTTGGGCCCCCCACTACAAGAGAGACATTGAGGTGCTGGAGCGTGTGCAGAGAAGGGCAACAAAGCTGGTGAAGGGTCTGGAGCAGAAGTCTTATGAGGAGCGGCTGAGGGAACTGGGGTTGTTTAGCCTGGAGAAAAGGAGGCTGAGGGGAGACCTTATTGCTCTCTACAACTACCTGAAAGGACGTTGTAGAGAGGTGGGTGTCAGTCTCTTCTCCCAGGTAACAAGTGATAGGACAAGAGGAAATGGCCTCAGGTTGCACCAGGGGAGGTTTAGACTGGATATTAGGAAATTTTACTTCACTGAAAGGGTTATCAAGCATTGGAACATGCTGCCCAGGGAAGTGGTTGAGTCGCCATCCCTGGAGGCATTTAAAAGACGTTTGGATGAGGTGCTTATGGACATGGTGTAGTGGTGGGTGGGGTAGTGTTAGGTTTACAGTTAGACTCAATGATCTTAAAGGTCTTTTCCAACCTATACGATTCTGTGATTCTGTTTTTGTTTGGTTGGTTGGGGTTTTTAAAGTCTCTTCGTAAAAGTTTCAAAAGGACTACACATCTTCTCAAAGTTTTATAATGACACCATTTATTGCTATTTTTTATTTCAAGTAGTTAAGTAACACATTCTTTCATATTGGTTTACAGCATGACCCACTAACGTGGAACTGCAGTAAATCAGCAGGTGCTATCCCAGACCAGTAATAATGCAGATTTGCACTACCCAGAGCCTCCTACTCAGAAATCCAGCAGGCCCTTGACCTGGCTCCTATTGGCTATTATTTAGTTTGAAGACACCAGAACAGCAATACTGGAATAAAACCACTACCGCAAGATCCTCCTGAGATTGCCTCTTCCAGGCTGTCAGACCCTGATTCTGGCTACTGTTTTCAGTATATGGATCACTCTCTTGTGCCTGGACATAAAAATATTAGAGGACAAGTGAAATAAAAGCTACTGATTTTTTCATACCTCCATAAAATCCCACAAAAACGAGCCCCGATTCCCATAAGAGGTCTCTAAACACATTTTTTAGTAAGTGATGATAGCTGATGATAAGCAAAAAAATACATTACCCATCCTTTTATTCAAATACTGAAGTGCATTAGGGGTAATTCAAAGGAAATAGCACTGCACCTCAAATGCCATTTCTACATTTTCTCTTATGAATTATAAAATTTCATAGGGTCATACATTTTAAGAAATACTTAAAGGTACTATTTTCAATAAGCATCATAGCTATATGCTAAAAACTGGGATGCATGGAATCATGTACAGTTACTTGGTAAATTAAGGAGTCACAAAATTATTTGCAACCCCTTCAAAGCAACCAAGTAAACAATAATTTAAGAATTAAATAATTAAGGATAATTATGCTATCTGGAATTATTTAAGATAAAATTAACATTGACTAGAGTTTCTGAAATATCAACACTTTATTTTCAATAGCTAGTCATTCATACACTGACAAAATTAGAATTTGTCTAAGATCTAACCCACATCTGTTACAGGAAAATATAAGGAGAAAGCAAAAGTTTTGTAAATACAGTAGACCAGTTCAAACCTCTATTTTTGTTTGGTTCCTTGTTTAAAAAAAAAACAAAAACAAAACAAAAACAAACAAAAACAACCCAAAAAACAAACAAACAAACAAACAAAAAAAAAAAAAAACACAAAAAACCCCCCAAAACACCAAACAAGGCAGTTCACATATATGCCCTGAAGAAAAGCAGAGTAACACAAGCTTTCAACCATCCTGACAATTATCCAGTTCTCTTTGTGGGGAGGAGAGCTACAGGGCTATGAGACGATGCCTAACTTCAGTCTATGAATATGTAAAATGAGGAGCCACTAAATAATATTAAATGGTTTTACTCAACTCACAAACTGACTTTGTCTTTAATTACAAAAAAATTTTTAAAGAGAAAACCATTTCAGATATTTCATTTTTTCTTCAAAAATAAACCTTCCTAAAATTCAAATACTTGTCTCATTCATATAGTTAGTAATTACTGCACATATTACCTATCACTGCCATACCAGTCTAAGCAGCATAACTCATTTCTTTGGCTGACTAGCTGAGAACTCTAAACTAATTAGTTAATCCACATGACACAAATGTTAGGATTTTGGAATATTTTTGATGATTTTGTACACACATGGCTCCCACACAAACTCTGTAAGAAATTTTTTTTTGGGAAAAAACACTACTTGAAAAAAAAAAATCTTTTGACATACATATTTAAGTGTGTAATTCAGTAACTGAATTAAGCTAACTAACTTAAGTTGAGCCTTTCTGGAGACACTACCATGAAGTCACTCCCTTCAGTATCAGATGAATTGATAATCATGCAAGAAATGTAGTGTTATATTTTCCTGACCCGGAGCTTTACCACAAGTTTCAAAATATGCACGCTGGAAATAACATGTTTATCTCCAAAACACCAAGGAATACACTTCATATTTTTAAATAAGCACACTTGGTATTAAAGATTACAAACTCAACAACATTTGTCTCCACAGGGTCATCCCAGCTCTGCCACTTCACCATCTCATTTTATATATTGTTTGAGCCTATTTGAATCTGCTTATCTTTTACTTCACTTACCAATCCCACTTGTGACATGGGCATAATTTTGTACTACTTTAAAACATGTCTGAAATTCAGCATAACCCAGTGGACATTAAGATAGCATTTCCTTTTACCCATCCTTTTAAAATAGTTGAGATTTTTATGTAAATTAAATAGACTGCTGACATTGTAGTAACATTACCTCAGGGGCTGTTTGGAAATAAATTTGAAAATTAAATCAAGATTATCAGATTAAGATCAGAAAGAGAAACAATCATATTTCTGTAGTTGCAACCTGAAACTAAGTTAATATCATTTAAATTCAAAAGCTATGTTCTTAGATATTGTGAGGTTGAGACCAATTTGCCCTGCTTCCAAATTTTACCATTAGATACATACAAAAAAACACTACAGAGTAGACCTGAAAATCTTGGCAGATTCAACAATGTGTGTTCTGAAAAAAATTCAAACAATTGTTCTGTTTTCAATACTTACAATCCAACGCTATTTGAAAAACTGCTTACTCACATCATTGATATAGCCATGAGAGCCCAGACTGCGGCCGGGAACTGAAATGGGCTGGTAGCCAACTTGCAGCTGCCATCTTCACCGCAAGAGAGGCTACAAATTGTATGAGCAGTACCAACCCCAAACATCCTTCTGGGGATCTCATGACTTTTCCTCCTGTACAAGGCAGGAAAACATGGGTCCTCCAGAAAAAAAAAAACCTGGAAATGTCTGCCCCCATAGGAACACTTCAAGCCTCCATGCCAAGTCCACTCTGAAAAGGCTCTCAGGAAGGAAAACTCTGAGGACATAATATGAGCCATCTATACTATACTCCCATTTTTTTTTCTTTTCTTTATTATTTTCTAGGAGAAACTGGGAAGCACCTATGTGCAGATGTTATATAATAATCCTAACACAGCCTACTATGCAAGTCATTCTGGTTTTACAAGGCGGTTTTAAGCAGAGCAGAATCAGGTCACATTCAGGAACAGGATATAGCAAATAACTTTCTCCCACAATGAGATGTTAACAAGATAAAATTTAAAAATACCGAACACCAAGGCACATCCTACCTCTGAAAAGGATACCAAAGCCAACATTACGAGCAGATCTGAACAGCATAATTTAGGGCAGGAGACAGCTAAAAATTACTTTCTTTAGCAGCAGTTCATCAATTCTGGCTCCTGCTGACTCAAATTTTGTGGGAGTTGAGAACCCTCATCTCACACTCCTGCAAGATCCTGGTGATGAGCGCAATCTTGCACCTCTTAGGCACAGTATCTTCCAGCACCCACAAAAATCCTCTCTACTACATTTAATCTTTAATTCGGAATAGAAAGGCAGGGGGAAGGAAGGGAAAAGAAAAAACCCACAATCTAGTATCCCATTCACAGTAAATGACGAACCTTGAACCAGCTAAAAGCTTCCAAACCATAGAATTAAATACTGTAATTAATATATTTAACCACAGAATATTTCAGGTTGTAGGGGACCGCTGGAGGTGATATGGTTCAACTTCCCACTCAAAAGCACAGCGAGCTTCAAAGTTAGATGAGATTAATATCCTCTACTCTTTCTTAAATGACAGCAAGAAAACAAAAAAAAAATTATTTCTACAGGAGAAAGAAACAAATGAGCTTGACAACGTAATAGTAAATACAAAATCCTTAAAAATTAGGCACGTTAGTGGGGAAAAAAACCTAAACAACCCAGTGACTGCTCATTCAAGACAAGCCACTACCTCTATTTCTACAACTAATCCCCACAACCTGTACAGAAGAAACCAGTTGTGTTCCATGGAAAGTTACTACAAAAAAAAAAAAAAAAAATCAGTCAAGTATCTAACTGTTGCATAATTCAAAAAGTGCAGTTTAAAGTTATACAGAAGTATTGTTACTGGCTATTCAACTCAGCAAAAATTTTCAGTGTAGACTTCAATACCTCTAGCATCCCTACCATCCCTCTAGCATTTAAACACTCACTGATAACTGAAAGAGCTTGTTTCAGTATGAATATCTGAAATTTTCATAGATAAAAATTGTTTCCCCACAGTTTTTAACAGTTTTATCCTTCCAGGTCACCTTCCTTAAAGGACATGCCAAGCTGAAAGCCTAAAGAACAGCTTGCTTTGGCATTCTTCCTTCCAAACTGACATTCAAACACTGTTGTATATACACAAAAAAAATGCTATAGAAACTCTCTACTGAACTTCTTTCTCATTTTCAGGACTAGGCTACAGAGTCATGCTGGAGTCAAAAGTCCTCACTTTTCCATACATCTTGGTATGCTCAATGAGCTTTAAAGGAAAAGATAAATCCTTTTCCCCTTTTCATTTCATTAGTTTGAAAGGAATTCATTCTACAAAGTGAATTAAGAGATATAAAAAAAACCCCAGACTGCTAACAAATAAGTCTTCACTTTTAAAGGTATATCATTTATACTTTCCCTAAAACTGTATTTATTTACATACACAATTTACAAACTTTAACTACAAAGTTTAAAATAATCTACCTCATATTTTTGCTAAGTTTGACGTCACACAAGGCCTGTTGTAAGCCACTGCTATCCAACAGGGCAGACAGTCTAGTGATTGGTTCTTTGTTCATGCAATTATTTAAACACAATGAAATTGGTTTACCTCATTAAATAGGAGCTGGAACAAGCTGCAGCTGCAAGAGTGTGAGGTGGTCCTCATTTTTAAAAACTAGCAATGACATTTCAGAAAAAGAGTAACAAGCAGTGAAGAAAAATAATTCCCTTTAAGCAATTGAAATACCAGTTTTGAAGATAAAATAGTGAAAAACCTGAGGCCAGTAAAAAGAAACATTGTTTTCTTCTGAAGATCACCACCAACTGGGGCAAGTGGCATGTTGCATTCCGCAGGCTTAGGGGAAATTTGTTTCCTGTCCTGTCAGGAAAAATGTACCATTATTGCTATGGTCCCTCTGGAGCATGTAATTACTGATACTTATAAATTACACTTTATCAAAATACTTGACAAATGTTGCCCTGAAAGTCAAAACTAAGCAGTCTACCTGAGCAATGTTAGTCTAATTCTATTCTCATTATAGGAAGGACTGGTAGAAATGGAAACCCTGTACCATGCACATGCATTTCCCAGTCACATAACTAATACAAAAAAAAAGAACGATGGAGCTTCACTAGATAATAATTTCTTTAGGTGAGTCACTGCCTTCTGGGGCAATATTCTCGCTCAGGCATGGATATGCCACTAAGTCCTCTCAATAAACCCAGTAAAGTGACGTTACTAGATTTACGTGTTTTATTGCAGCCAATCTTATTGCAATGCAAAATCCTGGGACTAGTATTTCAAGTGTAGTCATTGGCAGTCATATAAGCACTTAATATAGAAGAAGAAATATGAGGCCTCTAGAGTAAAGGAAGGGAAGTTAAGTGAAGTACCTCCTACTGACCAACAAGTACCCAGATCAAATAACACCAAGATCAGACATTCGAACAGCTGCCACTTCTGAAGAAAAAGTTCAAGTGCTAACAAAAACTTAGCACAATATCCCGTCAGCTCTGCTCCCAATAAGGGAACGTAAGGTATGGGGTTAATCGAGCAATTATTGGGAAAAAGTAGGAAAGGATGGTATGAGTACAAGTGACTCAAGAAAAAAACAAAAATCCCATTCTAATACTTTCAAACATACAGTTACTATGTGCATACACTACTTGTAGAAAAATCATTTTAGGCCTTGGAGACTGATAACATTCCAGTGCACTCAGCAATCTTCTTCGCTTCCAGTGGTACAGAAAACACATTGAGAGAGGACTGACCCAGTGATGATTATCAGAACTAACACAACAGGGAGTTCTATTAACATGATTGTGTGGTAGGAACCAAGATTATTCTCTCAACAAAAGAAACTAACTGTATAAACATAACATTTGGTTTCATATTGGATGCCTTATTTTTCAACATTTTTTCCCCTCACAGTTCATTAAGCAGTGGCATTGTATCTTGCATGTAAACCACTCAGAACATTAAACTTAACTTTCCTTCAGATATCAATAAGAATGAAGTAAATCCATATCAGCTGTTTCCTGAAGAAAATCTTTCACAGATATGTCTCTAGTGACAGCCCATCGGGGAGTTTAACACAGCAAAGCAAAAGACAAATTCCAAATATGCTTTGTTCAGTTTTCTCAATAGTACTTGCATTGTAGAAAATCTCAAACTTCAACAGTGGCAATTACTGTATATTTGAATAATCTCACTAAGTTCCAAAGCATTATGCCAGGGAAACAGATTAAAAATCAGCTCATGGAGTTTTTATAACACAAAGCGTTATAAGCCTTTGTTTTCACTATGTTACACTGAGTTAAGAAATAAAAGCAGCTCAAAGGCACACCTTGTATGACATCCTTCTCTTAGTCAGAAGAGTAAGAAGATAATAAACCGCCCTTGCCAATCTATTCTTGTAGCACCGTAACATTTAATGACTTGCACGAGGTATTTTAATTTTGTTTCATAAATAGTTTCTACTCTTGTAAGTTTTACAAGGTAGAGTGCACTTGAGACATGAAACTGCATCGGACTCTAGATCAAATACCTCTTGGTTCCGCTCCACGTTGACCCTTTTGAAAGGCACACATACGACTCAGGCTACAATACCATGGCTTCTCTCAACTGATTTGAATCATAATGAAATCCTGGATCATTTATGACTGTATTTCAAAAGTAACCGTAGTGCATTTAAAAGTAATAGCTGTATTCATTTTGGTGACCTTTAAGTGTCTGAAATACTTTAAACAGGCATGCCCTATTAGCCCTATGAAACATATTGAAAAGTTCCAGAAAGCCTAACTTAAGCTTCCCATTGTACACATTGCAGATTTCAAGAATAAAACCAAATGAGAATTAAAACAAAGAAGTGTTTGGTCTTGCATCATTTTACCCACAGTAACCTTAATTCACAGGGCACTCTGAATACACAATAAATCTCTGCAGGCAAAGCTGAGTTCTGCTGCTGTGAAACAGCAAACAGTAGAGCTAGATGCCAGAAAACTGGTGACGGGAAATGGCCCTTCATTTTTGAAGTCACTGATCAAAATCAAGACTTCGCATGCAGTACTTAAAATTTACCCCTTGTTACTACCTCTAGAAAAATGATCGTGTCCCCTCCTTCTAATATCCACTTGCACACCAAAGGAAACTCTCATAACTTGCAAGGTATTTCCAAAGTATTTGAAAGGACTTTTACAAGACGATGAATGTAAACTAATCTTTAACCTCAGGATGACAACCTATTATGGAAAGCAATGAAAATATTTACATTATCATTATATTTTTCCTGTTACACAGATGAGATGTCGGTGCTTCAGGTCACCAGTTCAATCTGTTCCTACATTCACCTTGTGTAAGGAAACAGCCTCAAACGTGAAAATAATGCTAAACCCTCCTATTCTAATCTCCTGTTCACCAAAAAAAGAAAGTTATATTTATTCTGCATTTTCTCCTACTTGCAGTAATGAAAATTTACAAGTGAATTTGCCACTGCTCATTCTAACTGGGACCAGGACTCTAGCAGTTCTGGACCATTTACTAAACTGAACATTCGGCAAAAGACTTTTCAGCTCCTTTCAACATACAACCAACGGAGAAAGTGCAAAAAATATTCACACATGAATTAATCAATTAAAAGGAAGTTTTTAAACAAGAAAAGCAATATCCATATAGCAATAAATTATGTGCAAGTACACCATGACGTGCTGACACTTGTAGACTAACTCTAGTAGCGAGGCCAAAAAGCCACGTTAACAAAGCAAATGCAGTAAATCTGACTCTGACAAACTCAGAGCGCTCACAGTCAGACTAACAGGGTTATTCAGCTTCCGGAAAAGAAACTGTCTACAAACCATCAGGTCAGAATACCTACAGTAATAATATACTTGCAGAAATAACCTAACTATTCTCTGACTGCAAGCTACACAGCTCTTCAATCCTCTGTCAAGTGTAACAAAAGCAGCCCGTGGCTTCAACAGAAACAGCCACTCTGTGGAGGCCACCAGCAACAATGCCTCCCCAGCCTCGCCACCACCACAAATCAAGCCAGAGGAACCAGAATATAACACTGTAGGGAGCTACAACACTTGAACTGGTGCTAACAGAAGCAAAAGACCAAAGTTCTGAAGACTAATGTAAGAAAATGGTAAGCCCACCCACAATTACTGTATTTTGAGAACTCTGTAATAGCTCTGTCATGTGAAAGCCATCATAACAAAAAGCTGAGTCACTGTGTTTTTCCCCCCCAGATTTAGCTTGTCACTCTAAACACAGAAGTTGAAGCCTGTTAAAAAGGATGCATTTCAGAATTGGCAGAGCATACATGACCACCCTCAGCAACCATGTCTCCAACTTTCTAGGTGAGGACTAACCATGGAGTCCTGATGGAGTTGTCTTTGCTGCAACTCACTTAAAGCAGCCAAATAGTCTGTGGAGATTCAGAAAAGCCTAACTTTGCAAAACAGCTCCAGGATGTTCTCAAAAATTCTCAAACAAACTCTGATGGGAATTAATGTCTAATTGGATAAAGTGATTACCTACTGAATTTTATCAATATTCCTTTTTTGATAGTAAGAATAAGAAGAATTTTAAGAAGCATCAGAAACTATTTACAACAGCCGTGATGATGTAAAGTCCTGGGCTGGGTTTAGTAAGTTTACAAGGCTACTATTGGTGTTAGTAAAATAAACTAAGCATTTTCCAGTTCAGGATTGTGTTGAGCAGGCAATAACAGTATAATCATTTTTAATGTGTTATCTCCAAGACATGTGATTTGAAACTAGAATATGTTTGAGGGTGCTTTAAAAAAAAACATACATTCAGGAAAACTGACACCCAGCAACATCGTTAAGGCTACCAAATAACTTGGTGGCAAATTAATCTCACAAATTGGGAGCCTCCTGATTTCTTGAGCTGAACACCAAAAGAGCATGTTGCCTTTCTAATAGCCCAGGAAAAAATAGTGAAAATGAAAGGCAGTAGTTACTTGGCTAATAGACTAAAACAACTTATTTTAAAGCAGGCTTATGCTTAATCTGCATGTGTGGTATTTCTTCTGGAAATGTATAATCCTTTGCCACAAACTACCTTAAATAGCTTAGTAATATGATGACCTGATCACAGAAGTTGGCAATAGATGTCTTAGAAGAAAGACGCCACTAAAACCCAGAAGTCATTTTCGCAAAGAGCGCCCTTTCTTCTCCAATCATGCCTATTTCCCCTAAGAGGGGAAACAGGACATCTGCACAGTATAATTTTAAATAACCAATTTCACACAGGGGAAAATATAGCATTGTGGAGGGAGCCTTCTGGCTTTTTGACATGTCTTTGTTTGTTTTCTACTCTGACAATAATAAAAAAATCTCTTATTCATATTTTTTAAAATTAATCTTCTGCACTAATTTAGACAGGAAAAATATCCTTAGACTCTCCAAATAAAACTGGTGTATTTGTACTAAAAAAAATTGCTACATACATTATTTACAACCAGAGCCAAAAAGAAAATATAAAATGACTTCAGCTTGATAAATGGTGTAAATGTCATCCAGCTATCTGCAGCACAAGCCTCTGACCTAATGCACATCTGTCTCAAGCCAGAAGTGCACCCTGGAGACCAGCAAACACTTACTGTAATTATTTACTGTCTTCTAAAAAGACCTGCTGTGATCTATACACAGTAAAACTACAATTATTGGATATGGATAAAACCACAAAAACACACTGTTACAAGCCCATGCTATTTTGTCATGGCAACACCGTAACTCAAACTCATGTAACAATTGAATTGTCAGGATCCTGCTTTAATGTGAAATGATAATGGAGCTCTAAGTCAGCAATCTGTGACATCTTTCTTTCTACAAAGAGAACACACACAAAAATAAAGAGGACACTAAGAAAATTTATGAACTGGTTCCTTTTCCAAACACAGCTTCTGATGACATCCACCAGATAAAAGACCTTGAATTTGATCAGGAGTCATGATTTGATACTTTGAGCTTGCTAAGGATCAGGCTGGAAAGCAGGGTTTACAAGTGACAGTTCTAGTAAGGCTTTCAGCAGCAAATTCTTGGCAAATCAGACACGTGTGAAACAACCTCCTAGCTACAATAAACATCTTAGCTATAAATGCACTCAAAGGAAAGCAGACATTGGTAAAGTCTAATACACACTACACTTGCCAAATTCAAACCAGGAGACACTGACTTACCCGGGCCAACTTCTGACTGCAGGCACAGTGTGCGGTAGAATGACATAGTATCGCACAATGAATCCAGAAGTTAAATACACCTGTATATTTATGTTTAACAAGGTCAGCTTCATAAGTAAAGCAGTACTAAATAGTTCCAGCTACTCCTGCTACAAAGTATCAAATGAAGCTACTGACACAAAATCAAATATACACACTGCACAAACACTAAAATCATAAGGAAGCAGACAAATCAAGAAAAGAGATGGCAAATAGTAATGCGTAAAAATAAAAGCCAATATGATAAACAATTAAACAGACTACATAGGTTTTCAGTGTCTAAAAAATTTATCATTAAAATTGCTTTTAAGTATGCACATCCACACAACAATACACATTTCCCACTGGTATCTTCAAAGCATATGAATTACAGGATAAACCATTATTTCCAGGCAGTTTTAATGTAGTTTTAATACCCAGCTCAAGCAGAAAAATTGAGCAATGAAGGTATTAAAGTCAGCAAAAATAATAAAACTTTGTCTGAAAAGTCTTCAGAAACATTTGGTATACTTTGTGTGTGTTTGTGTAGGCGCACTTTCTTGTTTCTAATCTACCCTTAAAAAATTAACAAAAACAACAAAGGTCAAACAGATACTCAATTTTTACTGGTGCCCCTCCAGGTATCATACTTATATTTACTTATTTGACTGTTTTACAGTGATATACATACCTTATTAGCTATTAATGTCCATTTATTGCATACTAAACCAGAAAACTTAGATGATCTACTACAATGCATAGCTGTGGTCATGAAAAACAGATGAGATTCATATCAGTGCTTTAAATAAATTATAAACAAAATGGGAGGTACATATTTTTCTTATTTCAGGAAGAAAACATTTTAAAAGTAAGTTAAATATAATCAGATAAAACACAAATTAAATTTCATCACAAATGACAGTGGATCAGTGCAAGCTAACGAAGTTTCACTCTTTCATCCTTCCAAAAGCAGCACTTCTATATGGAGGCAGACGCCAGATAATTCCTGACAACCATTAACCTAAAGGAATAGCATGATGTAGTGGGCTGAGCACAAGATTCCCCGTATGGTTTTCGCAGTTAGCTAAGTAGCCCCTTTTCCCCATTTGATTCTTTTTTCTTATTCCGTCTTTGAACAGTGAAGTGATACGCTTCTCTTTCCATTTTGTTTCAGTGACGTATTACTTAATTAATGTTTGAGTAGCACTATAAAAAGCAAAACATAATTACTGATAGTCACTGTCATCTCCCTGGGAAACATTAATTTACAATTAAGAGATACATACATCAATAGGAAACTATAAGACTTTTATAAGTCTTATGTTTTCATGACTGAAGGTGCATGACCCCAAGCTAAGAAATCAAACAACAGCATCTGAGCTTTGTTCACAATGCATTTACTGCAAAATGTTTTCCTCTGTCTAAAATTCATTTTGCTTCACTACATGAGTTATTTGGCATGACATATTGTACACATATGCAACAAAACAGTTTCTTGTTTCTGCCCGAACAGAAAGAAACACTTTTTTTTACTGTGAGGGTGACTGAGCACTGGTACAGGTTGCCCAGGGCAGTTATGGAACCACTATTCCTGGAGATATTTGAAAGCCATCAGGACACCAGCACCAGTCTGCTCTAGGTGACCGTCACGGATGCACTCCTCCTGTTCAAACTAACTGAACTTTGGTCCAGGCAGATGCTTAGCAAGTAGGCCTAATCAAAAGTTAATCCTATTGTGTAAGGCTATCAGTGAGGACTCGGCACCAAACCCAAAAAACCAGATACACTATGATCATTTTATATATCATCTGTGCACACGAAGGAAACTCGTGATTCCAGCATGCACAAAGCTATGTTTACAAACTTTGCCGATAAATTTCACAAGTTGTTTTGGATATTAGAAAATAATTATCTTGGGATCAAAACCTGATTTTATAGCTGTTAAATTACATGTTTTGGTTTATTATACTTTTTCTGTGCATTTAATATTAAGATTAATATTACCTTTTCTTTATGGCTAGATATTAGTAAATAATATCTGAAACAATACAAAAAATATCTTTGTTGTTTCCATTTCTCTATTTATTAAAAGTGCCTTTTCCTTGATTCAGTTCTCATTAAAAGTGCCTCCAGTTTGAATTATTAGATACTTAATTATTTATCCCAGATAAAACATTTAAGAAGCTTTAAAACCTAGGAAATCAAGGCAACAGAGCAATGGCAAATATTTCCACTACAGAATCCAATCAAGGGTTCATTCACCATCCAATTTAAACCTAAAACTCTTATCTAAACTAACGCAAACAGAATCCACGAGTCTCAAAGCCACTCTTTCTAGAAGAAAAGGTTCAAAACCTTATGAGAAACTCGTTTCATGGGACGTTTCACATTCCATCTAAGATTTATTCCCTTATATATATATTCCTGCTTCTAATATCATCCAGATGTGACAACAAAGTCTAAGCAGCACTGTAAGAGATGCAAGGATATCCTGTAGCTCAGCATTTCAGGAGAGGGTTGGAGAAAAAAAAGGCAAAGGTACCTGGAGCTAAGTGATTGATTGAGGAAGTAGTTATAACCTGAGAAGCAGTCTAAATTAAATTTTATTAGTTATTAGAAAGACTGCATTTCAGTGAAAATGCACAGTGCCCTGACGTAAGTACTCTACAGTGACAAACAAGGAAACCATCAGGAACAACAGCATAGCTGTCCCAAACTATGCAGACAGCGTGGATATGAAACAAGAGAAGAACCCAACATCGTCAAACAGGCTTGTTCTCTAGCTTTTCAAGCACATCATTGACAGGAAAACCTAATGTTCTACATTTCAATTTCCAGCAGCAAGAAGACTGAAGAGACTCTGCTGATACTGAACTACATTAATAAGTTTGTTCCTTCAGGAAACTCACAGGCAGATTTCAGCCCAGCTGACAGAATACTGAGAAAAGTCTTCACATTTGTTTTACAACCTTTAACTATTCCTGAAACATTAACAGGTCTTCCCCGAAACCCTCCATCCAGCGCACAAAATTCCTGCATGTTTAAGCAGGTCAGTCACTCCATCTCCACCAAATTCTACTAATGCTAATAAGTATGCCCAACTTTCACACTGTTATCAAGTTATCAAACTTAAAATGTCACCACTGTGTTTAGTTCTATATTTTAAAAAAATTGAGTCTGGATCTTCATTAACAGCATTGTAGACTGTTATGGTGCACTGCATGCCTGCTAAAGAGAGAGGCCGTAAGAATCACTGCTTATTTCATCTGTATTTGCTATGTGGACAAGACTATGAGCTCCTTGTTTTCAACGAATAAAAGCAAATTTTCTGGTTTGGGTATACTACATGGCAATATTTAGTTCTTAAAATTTTGCATCATTTGAGCTTAACAATTAAAATACTCAATTTTGGACTTTCTAGTTTATCAGGATTATAACTATTAAAAAAGAATAAAATAATTGACTCATAGCTTAATAGCCCAGAGTAAACAGTCTGAAAATATGGCAGCAGAAATAATATACCTGTACTATGGAAAGTAAAAATTAAGATCAGTATTATCTACACTTTTTAATGTTCATTTTAATTCACTCATCATAAATTCCACAGAATTTACATCACCCATGTATCAGTCCCTCTTATCAATTTTTGCTTCACTTCTTTTCTTCCCTTTCATCACTTTCTCAGCTACGCTTTCTTCTTGAAAGGCTAGGTCAGAGCAGCTGCAGGAGAGGAATGCAAGCGTCATGCCTCTTCATTGAAGCATTTTACCCAGAAAGCCAGTGTGAACAAAGTAGAGTGGCACTGTTGGATTTAAGACAAGTCATAACAGAAGTGAGAAAGAACAACTCTGAAATCTCCTAGCAGTCAGACCAAGCCGGTAACACACAAAAAAAAAATAGAAAGTAACCTTCTTGGACACATATTTTTATTTTTCCTCAAAGTGTATATAAATGTGTGTGTGTGTACATGCATATTTTTACAAATTCTAGTAGGTAGCAAATTTCTCGTTCTTATCCCATCACTGAAAAAACATACAACTAAACTGCATGTGGAATCATAACAGTTCACTTAGCTAAGATTTATTTACTTAAAATATTCACTATATTTATATAACACTTGTGTCTTCAAAAGAAAAAGCAAGTTTCTACTGACAAACACTGCTAAAGTAATCTATCTAAAGCACTATTAAACAGTAAGCAAGACTTTGAATGAATGTCAGTGAATAAAGACAAATATTTCGACTGCATCCATTGGGAGGCATTACAGAATACAGCATTCATATTAATCATTCTATTTTATGTCATTTTATTACAATCTTTATATTCTAAACCCAAAATTATTACCCTTGCTGTTAAGGACTATAATGTATCATGATTACATGATCTACTAAAAAATACACACTCTGGTATTGAAAAGCCTCAATTAGGTTCACTTAGTTTCTTTGTGCAAGGTTCCTTGAGACAGATGCACACAAGTTATCAACATACACAACCTTCCCTCAAAACCACAAATTACCAGAAAGTTCCTTTCAGCCTAATGATAGCCATGTACAATGCAACCACTCACAGAGGAAGGTTCAACATGTTAAACTGGAATTTGTATTAGTGGATACATGTAAACTCTATAAAAATTTTTTTTATCTTGAAAGCATCACCATTTCCTTAGACAGCCAACCTACATGAAGCAACTCTTCTATGAAATAAATACTACAGCCATCTTCTGGAGACCAGATAATGGTATCTGCAAGTAAGTACCAGCTCACGCTTTATACTCAAGAGGAGTTTCAAGATACAGAATTTCAAAAACATGCAAAGAACATTAGGAAATACAACCAAATCACTCAGCCCTAGCAAATCCATTGAGCAAATATTTTCCAGGGGATTCAAACGCTGAGACAAAGCTTGCAAAAAGAAATCCAACAAAGATTTTTCAAGCAGATTTTGAGATTAAAAGACAGCTACAGTTTGTAATCTTTTTTTTTTTTTTTTTTTTTTTAATCTCCAGAAGAATGTAATTCACTTACTTGTACAGTTTTTCATGAGCAAGTTTGGGCAACAAAGTTCATTACAGAAATTCTCCAAAACTGTATCAGTATCACTCGCTGCACAACACTGTTCAATTTGTCTGCTTTTAAAACATCAATGAAGAGCCCATTTTTTTTAAATAGTCAGCTGATTCAAAAGTTATCTTCACAATCACCATGTGTTTTGTATTTCCACAGGAAGAAAAAATTTACTGCACTGCCTAAATGGTTTGTTTGGTTGCATATTATTAAAACATTGTATTAAAACAATTGCATGCACTGTATTAAAACAATTATGAAAACCCCACATGGATGTAGGAACTTTTCAGCAATCCCGTAGTAACTTTACAGTTTCAGTAGCCAAATCATAAATCTTACGAACTGGTCTTCCACATATAAACTCAAGCATAAAAAAACCCCAGTTTTACCATATAGGACATCTTTCAAAAAGACAGACTGGATCATGCGTATAAATTTGGCAGGATCTAGAAAGCAATTTCAAACAGCTTTTGACTACTCCTTTAAAAAGGCAGGTGACTTTTCTTGATAGTAACTGTGCAGGCACCTGCTCATCCATTTTATTTCTATTACCTTTTTTTTAAAAAATGTATTTTATAAATCATCCAGTCATTGTGCTAACATCACTCTCTCCCTCCCCCCACCAAAAAAAAAAAAAGATGCCAAGCTCATGTAAGTCTTCTCTTGCTGTTCAAACTCGTCTTGATGCCATCTAAACATCTTATAACACTGTTTTTATATTTCAAGGAGATTAAAAATTCTTTACCTCTCCCCATTTCCTCATCTTCCTGACTGACAAGACAGCAGCCATAACTTTGCTGATCTGCCTGGCAATGCCTTGACTTAGTTAAAAAGATAATTTTTAAAACTAAAAAAGTTATAACAATCAGTATTATGTCAACATGGTAATTTTTAAATAAGAGTATGCAATCTCTCCTTGTGGATATCTAGACTATACTGGATATGAGAAGTTGACACTTTCCATGGTTTCTGTAACTCTACACAGAGATGAAAATAATTCACCTTGAAATCATCATGGTGAATATATCAGGAACAGAAAAAAATTGTGGTTTGTCTTCCGTCTGATATTTATGCTCTACTGAATTACAACTACACACATGCAAACATAACACATCATCTTAAGAAACCTTGCTATCTAGCAGTTCTAACATCACAAAAGTTAAACCTCTCACCACAGTCAAAACAAACATGCAAATCCGTATACTAAGGAACGTACAATAGAAACATAAATCAGATTATACTTACAATCTTGTTAACTTCTGCGTGCTCTGAAAAAGCAGCTCTGGAAGAACTTGCAATTTATTCTTGTTCAGACGCCTAAACAGTTACAAATAGAATAAAAAAAATTAGATTATCTTCCAATTTAAGAAGCTTATTCTATTATGCATAAACTCATGACACTCCCATTGTATTAAACCTCATGCTATGAACTCAGCATAGAATGCATTTATGTATGTTATTCATACACAAGCCAAACAGTTCATGCCATCTGTAGGCCACCTGCCTAGATTCTTCAGGTAGGGAGTCAAGTGACAGTCACCAGAAAGTTTGAATGTTTTCATATGGATGAGTACACAACTATATTTTCTTTAGTCTTCCTCTGGATGCCTACTAACAGTGAATCATATGGCCCCCATGATCAGCTTTCACTGCTCTGAGGAATCATTACCAGGAGGTATCTGGATTTTCTCCCTCCTTCTAAAAAGATGTAGGCACAGTAAATTAACTTGACCAACCAAGATTATTTCCAGATTAGCTATTATTTCTACAGTATACACACAAGATTTTTTTTTTTTTTTTTAAGAATTTTCTTAAAACTTTACTTTGAAAATATGAGCACTGTTGTAGAACATATGAACATACAGGTAACCAGACAACGATATGGTGATTTGAAATAGAATCTTAATCTTTAAGATTCTTCCAGAAACATTTTAGAGAACTGCTTAATATTTATACATCAGTCCATTTTACTCACTCACTGCGCAAAGTTTTACACTGATGACCACAACTTGTCAATTGCAAGAAATCCACTGTTACAAAGTACTCCAGCCTAGTAGCTATAAAAAGCATGAGCTTCCTCTCCTTCATAAAACATGCGACAGCCCTGCAAAGTCTAAAAGCAGTTCTACGTATAAGAGACAACCTTTTTCTACAACCCTTTTCCTGTTGTCTAACTGACAATGAAAACAGTCGCTTGTTTTCACAGTCCTAATGAATGTTATTTACATAATGACGTTGACCTAAACGAATTCCATACAACTCCACTGTTCCAAATAGGAAGTTGACTTCTCATATATGTTCCTATATAAGCCTGTATTTATGACTCCTTTGCTCCCAATCTACTTTAAAAGTTAACTTTGATACCAGATCTATTTTTGCTAGAGTTTTGATCTTAGAAGACACCTGGAACTTTTAGAAACCTACTGATACTTAGCACCCAATATCTGGTTTCCAGTTTCCTTGCACACTGAGTAATTTCACTATCAGAATTCAAGATTATTTTTTTTTTTTTAATTAAAAGGCCTTCCACAGAGATCAAACTAATGTGGTGGGGTTTTCATATGGCAAAGTTTTCATATGGCTACCATATGAACGTGTCTTGCAAGATAAAGGGGTGATAGGGGAGAGGGGAATATTTACTTCTCTTTCTGACACCTAGAACAGATCAAAGGCTGCATTTGCAAGCTTGCTTACAGAACTTAAATGTTATGCATTACGCATGCCGCACGCTAAGTTAAGCAGATACAAAAATTGGTTATTTCACAGTGCTTTTACTGACTAGCCCATTACATTTCTGAGATAATGAACAAATCAGTAAATGAAACACTAAACAAGAACATGAGAGATACTAAGCACTAGTTTCGATTTGGGAAAGCATATAGGAAGATTTTAAAGTAGATTCCGTTACTCATGTGAAATTTCACACTTTTATAGCAAATCAAACTTAATCTTAATCTTGTTTAATGTAAGGTTCATAGTAACATGCTACTTAATCCTCAAATTCATATTTTCAGTTAAGCCTGTTTATATTCTAGAATCGTCACTCTACTTAGCAGGATGAAATAAAATGAAAAAAATTACTTATGATAATACCAGTCTTAGCACTCCTCAGTTCCATCCTAGTTCATTAAGGTTACCACTAGTTCTTGAGACACACTAAATATGTTGAATTTATCAATCAGAATGAAAAAGACTGCCAGTGAAATGCATCAACTCCACATAGTTGTCTGATGTTTATTACTGTCTGATCGTCATTTCAGCTCTCACAATGTACATGCAATTATCCACTGCCAATCCAAAATAATCTGTTTTAATAATATTCTTATCTCTACTTGCATGGATTTCACAAATGCTGAGTTTATGCTTATTGTTTTAAGCCACAGAAACTAAGCAAAATCAGATTGAGTTTCTAGAATAGGAGGTTCCACACCAACAAGCAGACAAGAAAATGTACATAGTAACAAAAAATTGTATTTTCAAGGTTAGAAAGTTTGCAACCTGAGAAGTCAAACATTTACAATTTGCAGTGACACAAACAACTTCTTAGAGAAAAAAGCTAACATCAAAATTTTTTCCCTAACTTATTATCAAATGAAT
Organism: Mycteria americana; assembly: GCF_035582795.1. Classification (NCBI taxonomy): domain Eukaryota; kingdom Metazoa; phylum Chordata; class Aves; order Ciconiiformes; family Ciconiidae; genus Mycteria; species Mycteria americana. The sequence continues at coordinate 18,504,634 of NC_134372.1, forward strand.
CCAGAAGATCAAATATGTTAAGTGATTTCCTACTATTTGTATGGGCCTACACTGCCCTACCTGTGATGGATAAAGAGCAGTTGCCCTTTTAAATTGCCCTAAGCATTTTAAGATTTCATCCTGACACTACCTTAGGATTGATTTTCTTTCAAACATCATATGATGTAAAGTCCACACAAGGACACTTTTGGAAAGCTCACATTGTGACCTACTGTTCACTAGCACTAAACATTTCATATTGGTCTAAATTCATTTAATATTTTTAACATTATATTGTTATAAATAAAGTGTTGGTCTTTTTATACTGCAGCAGTAAGCAAGCTGAATCCATCTATCAAGACCAATAACTTAATGGCATTCTTCCTTTGCCTTAACTCACGTGAGCTTGATTTTCAAAATAACTCATCCACACAGGTTAGTGCTCCTGCACTGTACCGCACATGATACTGTCCTCAAAATACTGTAAGTGCACAGTACTTGTCTCACAAACAGAGCTTGCAGCTAGTAAGCCAAGGCTACGTTAGTAATTGATAACTAAGCGAATATGAGATAACAAATATTTGAAAAGTCCATGGCTACTGATGTCTTGGTTCAAGCTATGGAACTCTCCAAACATCACTTCCATCACTTCCTAAGATTTACTTCAAGTTGGAATTTCTGCCAAAAGTCATTGTATTCATCATTTGATTCTCAGGGGAACACAGAGAATGAATAGGGGTTTGTTTCTTTTGAACATCACCTACTGTATTTAAATAACGCCTACTGCAATACTCACCTAAGTATAAGACTAGATCACCTCATATAGACTTAGACGTACTTGATGTAGGATACATTTACCATGCTTACATTTATTATGTGCCAGAACACCACCAATAGCCTAGGAAAAATCCCGATTACATTTCTTATTTCTCCTCCTGGGCTTGAGAGAAAGGCCATTAAGAAAGTTCTCAATACAGCAGTATCAAAGTACCAGACAGGATGTTTTTAAATCCCATAAGAGACACACAGAAGTGTTTAAAAATTATTTAATGAAAAGAGCAAATGTTATGAATGGTCATTTATAAGCACTGTTTCCTCTAGTTTGACAGAGAAGTGCCAAACATGAATGAAACGTAGTGGAATAGTTCCCAACACGCCATTTGACAAGAACTTCACTTTATCCTCATCTATCAGGAAGCTCTAGGACAAATAAGGAAGCTTCCAAGTGCAAGGTGAAGAAACATTAGTAATGCCAGCAAAGGGCAGGGCAAGCTCTAATGCAGCTGTTCCTAAGGAGAACTTCAAAGCACAGGCTGAGCACACTTTAGGGAACCCCTTGTGCAGCAGCCCCTTCACACACAAAACAACCCAAAGAGTGGTACAGAAATTCCCTGTGCTTGCCTAAGCCTGTTACCTATGAGAGCCTTTCACCATCAGGTTACTGCTTAAATCTTGTCCTGTCAGGTGTTTAATTCTAATTACAACAGTATTTCTGATTTTATAACAAATACCTTGGAAAAGGTAAAGCCATATATTTTTACAATAAAATAAAAATGGTCTGCAAAAAGATCATAAACAAAATGAGCCAAAATCTTGTAAAATGATTTTGTGGACATTGTTCTTGTGACTGCACTGTATTAACAAATATAGATATTCCTGATTTTAAATTAGTGACTTATTTAAAATAGAAATAACATCAAGATATGTTATCTGGAAAATGGATTTAAAAGCCAAGCCATTTTTGCAACTGCAGCTAACTAACTACATCATGAAGGAACGACATACCACTTTTATGAATCTGAAGAGTAGACCAGAATTCAAGAAAATATCATTTACTTTTTCTCATGAGCAAAACCAGTCAAATTTTAATTGTAACACCAAATCCTTTGCGTTGTTCAAACTGGGAATACCACCTAGGACTCCCAGCACACCAAGTGAAGTCTTTGATCTATCCTCTTCTCTCTTGTTAGAAGCACATCCATCATGCAATCAGCACACGTGCATGCAGATGTGTACACACACACAGCACCAACCATCACCATACTAATATTGAGGTACACCCAGAGGAAGGAAGGAATCTGGGGTGCAGAGCCAGACAGGATCTGATCCAGGTTATTTGACCTGGGACTGCTGGATGAGAATGCAGCTGTTCAGTCTCTGAAGTATTTTGAACTGGATATTTTACAGCTAATAAGACTTGCAAAGTATTCCAGGAATTCAAAGCACCAGGAAGAATGATGCATAATCATCTAATGCCACGGAACAGATTAGCTCCAGTGCTGGATCAGAAGCAACTCTGGATGTGCACGGCATGGAGTCCAGACTAATAAAACCTCCTGGAATCTGAAGAACTGTGCAGAGAGGCTCTCCAGGAGTCATATCAGCTCTAGCAATATCTGCATTGAGTCAAACTTATTAAGTCTGATCAGACACATGCTGACTGTACAGTCAGTCAATCTCCATACACTGCAACTCCCTCCATCTTCCAGATTACTTGAACCACTACTATGCATGGGAAATACGCCTTTGCACATTCTGTTTTGTTAGTCTGCTCCTCAAGTCCCCATAAGTAACCCATAAAAGCTGACCAACCACCAGCTGCGTACAATACTTCTCAACGTATAAGCAATGGGCCTCCAGGAGTCCATACATCACCTCCAAGGCAACCATGTAAGACCACCACACTAACATAATGTCCTCTCACTAGGCTCAAATGTATATTCACCTATGCTTCTGTTGGAAGATGTTTGGGAAGCTGTAAATGGTAAAGGCTAAAACCCCATATTTCCATATGCAGGAATTAACTTCAGAAGTGAACTACTGTTTCTTCTGAAACTACTATAAATGACTGGCATGCTTTTTGTAACTAAGATTGCTTAGAAAACTGAAAAATTCAGTCTAGGGTATAAGCTTATATAGAGTTTAATTATGTTTGGATACAATACGGTTTCATCCTCTGAAAACCCCTCATATAGAACCAGGCATATAAGTGGTTCAACTCTTTTAATCAGCTTATACAGGAATACAGAGTTCAAACTTCAGTGTATGAAGTACTGGGGTATTGCAGGAGCACTTCTATAAAATGTGTAACATGATATATAATAATGTTTGTAACATCATATATATGCATAATATCTCTACCCGCCACACTAGTTTTGCATGATAGCTTTATGTAACAAGACTTCATACTTACTACATGTACCCATGAGTTTTTAATAAAAGAAGAGTAACTCCTTCCTTCAACACTGTAGACAGCAAGACATGTCAGCATTATTTTGTAAGACATATACCTCAGGTTACTTGTTGACTATTATTCTGGATATTGCATGATGTTATTTTCAAGTCAGATATAAAATAAGATAGGCATGAAACAAGACAATACAATGACAGGTTACCTCCAAGAAGATAACTAAATATACCTTTAAAAGAAACTGGTGGGCTACGCACTGAGAAAGACTCACCTGCTGTTAACAGTCTGGTTAAAAGGGCTACTTTTCTGAAACAGTACTAAGTTACTTAATGGACAGGAAAAAAAAGACACAAGTAGCTTGGAGAGAAAAAGCTGCAAAAGAGACCAAGAAATCAGAAAACAAATAAAAACATTTTAAAAAAATTAAAACCCAAGAGACTTGCCTATTTTTCCCCAAAGACAGCCAGAGTCTTTCTTCCACAGCATTGTCAGGGACTGTATGCTGCAGCTAAAGTCACTCAAGATTTTTACAGGTGCTGGGCTGCAAGTTGGACTCAGGCACATAAAACCAGCTATTTTTAACCCTTCCTCTACTTTCTAACCTCTTAACTCTGCTTCATAGGAGTAATCTGAATTTGTTACTCAGCTAATATTTAGATCTGCCCAAGAGTATATTACAAGTATCAACTGCAGTTGGAACTGGAAAGAGTAAGGAGGTCACCATCAGAGGCAAAAAAGGACTTCTATGAGGGCCCAAACTATTCAGCATACTCATAGGTGACCTGAAAAGTTGTAGGTGTAAGGGACGACAAAATTTGTCGGTGACAAAGTAAAGGCTGATTACAAATTCCATAAAAAACTAATGGTTTTAGTGCCCGAATGGAAAAACGACATAAATTTTACCTGCAAGGAATTATATAACAGATATGCAAGGAAACAGATTTTTAAGTTCATACATACAACAGCAGTCTCCAACCTGAAGAACACTTCTCAGGAAGTAGACCCATGAAAACATCAACTCACTGCTCTGTAGCAATTCATAAAGCATATGTTACAAGTGATTAGAAGAGTAATGGATAACTTTATTATTTCTCTATGTAAATCCATGGTGTATCCACATGTTGAAGACTGAAAACTTTTGGAATTTCCACCTCAAAGAGGATTCCATAAGGTTCAGAGAAAGATGGCAAGGATGATCAGAGTTACAGAGCAGCTTCCATATTGGAACAAGTCAGTAGACAGAGACTCCCCACAAGGAAAACAGCTGAGGGAGAATATGCTAAAGGTCTGTACAATTATGAAGCAAGGGAAGGTGATAAAAAACAGTTGTTCTCACCTTTTGTAATACAAGAAAAAACTTGGAAGTATCAAATGTTGTTTACAGTAGCTTCGAAAAAAAACCGGCGTTAATTTTCCCACACAACATGCAGTTAAATTGTGTAACAACTGATTGTATATCATTAGTTGCTAGTTTATGTGGTTATAGAAGATAAACAACAAACATTAAGTAATATTAATTACAAAGACCCAATTGACAAATCAAGTGATCTCTGCCACAATATAATTTATATATTTGCTTTTTCTTCATTTGCTCTTCCTTAGAGAGTTGCAAAAGGAGACAGGATACTGGCTTACTTGTACTTTGGGCCTGAGCTAGTATGGCCATTATCTTCTGGCTTTTGACACTTTTTTGGTTGTTGTTGTTGTTCAGTTTCATCAGGAAAGAATTTAAACTCAATACCAGAAATTTTAATTTATACTCAACAATACAAATGTAGATTTTAAGCCTGTATTCAAAGCACTTCTGCAAAGCCTCTTTAGACTGTGAAGTTTGCCTGCTGCACAAATTCAATGTGTTCCCAATGTAAGGCTTAAAAAGACTATTTGAACATGAAGGAGTAAAGTAAAAGATTCATAATTACAGTTGCAATCAAGAGATAGGTATATGTGTACATGTGTATGTAGGCATATGTATGCATATCCATATATCTCTGTATATATCTCTATGAACATTACTTTCTCCTCATTTTATTTCAGCCAAAGCCCTTGTGTCCCAACTCTGACGTGCTCACATGCCTCCAAATAAGCTCTTTTGCTCCTCCTAGTTATATTGCATGCTGACTTCTGTTCTCATACAATGTAAATACATAAGTGTCTACACTTCACAGCTTTATCATGGTACAAACTGCATTTTCTTAGTTTATGATTCAGATAGCCTAAAATGCAGATTTATAGAATTTGTTACCTTTAAAAGTCACAAGAAGCATACATGCAACATTGTCCTCCAGTATATTATTGTTTTCTGTAGAGCAGCCACATATGGCATCAAACACAGTTTCAACAAAGGACAAACACTCCCTCTCACCTCCCAAAAATATTTTGCTCATATACATAACAAGTGCCAGTTTCTCCCCTTCCTCCCTCAGCCTACTGCCCTTTTGGGGGTTCCTATGTCCTGAAGGCAAAAGGATAGAGGGAAACAACTTCAACGTCAATCACGGACTATCAAGGGCCCTTAAAAAAAAAAACAATGGAGAAGTTACTAACTGTGAAATTCCTACCTTCCTGGCTCCAACCAGGCTAATAATATTTCTTCCTCTGTCTGAAGCTGGGACAGGAGAGAAACTTAACTCTTAAGATTCCCCTGAGTATTAAAAAACAGAGTAAAAAATGACCACTGGAACTTGGAAAGAGATAATGCTACCAGCCTAGAGATAGATTGAAGACATTTACCAGGACCATTCTATGAAATAAATGGAGGAAAAGACCTACACTTTACAAGGGTTATTTCTACCTTTATTATATTTTTGGTTTATTCCTTTTCTTGGCTTCTGGATAACTTCTGGATGAGGAAAGAATCTCAATTTTGATAGGAAAATCTTGAAGTTGTTTTCAAGCCAGAGGTCATGTTTTCTTGGAGGGCAAACTTTCTTTGGGGTACTGACTTCAGCTGCATCCCTCATGTTTACATGTTGGAAGGGTCACATCCAGTTCAGGTACTGTTGTCTCATGGAGTTCCACTCACAAGAAAAGCAAACAGGAGCTAAATCTAATCTATATCAAAGGCATGATCAGTATAGATGGAAAAGAACAAGATGCACATAGAACCGCAAGTAACATAGCAAGAAGTCAGCCAGCAGCTTCCCAGGTCTTTACCCTTTCCACCATGGGAGACAGTTTGTATTATGGTAAAGTGACTATTTTTTTTTTATCTGCCACTTCAGCCACATGTATTAAAGTCTTTAACTTGCTCAAGTTGCAACCATTTTAATCTTTTTTCAGGAAGAATCTAACCAGATTCTTTGCTACTGCAAATTATGAAGCAGAAAGCAATTTCAACAATCACGCAGCGTAATGCTCCTTACATGCAGAATATCCCTTCCTTCTCAAGGCTTTTATCACCATTGGAAGACTTCAGAAAGTTCAGAAGAATTTCAGGGTTCAGAATGCAAATAAACAGGTAAAAGAACATTTTAAATCTGAGAGACCTATGCATTCCTTATACAATTAATTTGGAAATTTGGGAACTATTTAATGCAATCACATTCCTTCCTGATATTTTTCAGCTCATGCATCACTATTTCTCTGTGAGTGAATAGATATTTTTTATGATCTGTAACATAGCACAGGTGGGTTTCAGGTATTATTTTTGTAGTGACTTCTCTCATTTATTTACACACAAGGTGTACAAACATGCTTAGTGTAGGTCTGACAGAGTAGCAACATTAACAGATCATATCAAATACAATTGTATCCAGTATTTTGAGAAGAAGCATTTTCAGCTTCATGCTTTGTTCTCGCAGCTGCAGAACAGTTTTACTCTGAGTAAGAAGGAAACTAAGGAAAATCCAAAGGCCCTTTTCTGCAAAGTTACAATGAGGGGATGCCCAGTAACTACATGAGAAATGTCCTCCATGCTCTCTTCAAAGCCTCCGAGAGGCACTCACCTCCTTCCCATGGAGTATGCAATCTGTATAGAAGCCCAATGTAAAAGTGATGCAAATGTTATTTATTCAAACCTGGGAAACTGTGCAATTTTCCAAGGCAATTCCATTTCTCACTATGCTACTGACTTGGTTTGAACATTTTGAATACTGTAACATCAGTAAAACGTGCTTCATGCAAATGACAAATATTCAAAGCATGAGCAGAAATCACCAAATTTACATGGCTATGGAAGAAAAAGGAAAGGACCTAGCTACTACTAGAAGATCTCACAACAAAAAGCTCTTATACACATCTTTATTTGCTATTTAAAATGTATCTTGCAGTATTATATTTACTAATACTATTCTTGTACAGTACTGAATGCATTCCACGCAGAAATTTAAGTTGATACTCAGGTTATGATATAAACTGTCATTTGTCTTCTTTAATATAGCAATTATCTAGCTTTAACCCCATGAACGTGTGTGATAACCATTGGCCTCCAAATTCTGTGTCTGCTTTTCCACTGAGCATCGACAGCTTTACCACCAAATCAAAGTACTGCATATTTGTCATGAAATAAGTAGCACTCCATTCCTTTCCACACAAGTTCACCAACTTTCAAATTTGATTTAACTTCTATATTCGCATTGCTACCTATTATACAACTCATTCCCCAACAGAAAATCAAAATTACAGTGCTTTTAATCTTTTAAAATGGTTAGTTAAAACTAACTAAGGGAGCAGTCCTGGTACTCCAGCCTTTACTATCCTGAAAATATCCAAGTAACTTTGGGTTCACTCCCCAGTTTGGTCATTTATTTTATTTCACACTCAAAACATCTGGGTCTCATTTTTGGCAATAAACAAGCTAGCTTTTTTCCCCTTTGTTATTAAGAGCTCTGTGGCATTGTCCGTGGAGAACAGCCTCAGGGAACATGATGTAGTTGAAGTAGTTTCTAAGAGTTACTTTAAGGGAGAAGCGGTTACATCACAAGCTTGGGCGTAACCAAGAAGCAATAAAAATGAATTAATGCATAACAGGAGACTCAGACAGAAAGACAAGAGTTATTGATCTCTAAGGAGTTACTAAGTTTTCTCTTTTAAACAGCACTGACTTGGGAAACAGTAAAGCAGGAGCACAGTCAATTTCATTCAATGGTTTCATCAGAAAATCCTATTAGCATCAAGAAATATGTTGTGGTCATTAATGTAACTTCTTCCCTTGCTTTGTATCGCTTCCTTTTTGTAAGGGAAAACAGTCACGATACAGCACCCATTAAAAAAGTCAACCTTGTCCATTACTTTCTGTCAGCACCTCTTTATATTACTACACTAGGAAACAAAGCCAGACAACATATAATGGAATTTCAATAAGGTTCCTACAATGAAGCAGAGTACAGCCATATTACAAGATTATGGTGTGGAATAAATGAACTTCTTTATTTATGTGACATGTTAGTACAGAAGCTTTTCCAAAAACTGAGCAAGATACCACTGCATGTCGCTAAGGGACTGTTTTTTTGAAGAAAACTGTTTACAACAGTTACAACTTTGAGATCCCTTATTACAAACATAGCAGACTGGGTGGTCCTGGTTCACATTTTCAAAGCTGTCAGAAGTAATAACCTTTATTAGTAACTTTTCATTAGACTGAAAAAGATTATCTGCCCTCTATGAGAAGCAGACTACATTTCTTTGTACAAAGCAGCAGCATATGAACTGGTAGCTCTATTATACTTTTTAGTTTTCAATATAAGAATCCTTTATTTATTTATAGGATCTCTTCATATGAAAAAATCTGACATTAAGATGGAGGAAAGAGCCAGTATGTAAGCATTACACACAGATTTCCTCTGGCTAGGAACAAACTAGTAACATAGGCAAAAAAAGTATGAGGAACAGGTTTAAATTTCAATGTTTTCCCAAAGCCAACATGAAGAAACAAAAAGGTCTAATACCATTCATGTATGCATTAAAGACTGAGATCAACACTCTATATCACACAGAAATGGACAGAAGTGTTAATACTGAATAATTGATGAAGGGAATACAGAATCTTAATTATCAGAGCGTGCTTATTAATGACAATGTCAACAACAAGAAAATCCTGTAAATCCAGAAGCAGCAAGCAAAAGTCCATGGACAATCTCTTAACTCAGTAACATATTTATAAAACCAACCAGTTACATTCATGCAGCATGGTAGTTTATATCTGCCTTTCTCAGCCTTTAACATACAAGAATTTACAATTTCTATTAACTATCATTCAAATAAAAAAAATAATAAACCCTCAAACACAGATGCTCTCTGCAGAAGCTGTCTGTTTTTCAGTTTCTGCAATGCTTTTAGTAAGTTCTCTTATTTCAAATCTAAAAAAAATTTAGGAATTCACACAAAATCTTCCAATTTTTGTATCTTCAAAACCCTAATACAGAATGAGAAAAAACGTAGTTACTTTCTCATTATTCCTCCACAGACTACATGAAAACAATAGGACTTTATCCAAGGAACATAAAGAGTCTATTGCAGTACCCCTAGATGTCCACCACTTTTAATACTTTTTGTACTTTTTAAATACAATTTTTGCAAAGGCAGCAATAGTAACATAGACATGGTTAAACCATTTTCTTACACCAGAGAGTAATCTCTCCAGGTCAAGGCTGAAGCCCTGTGATGAAAGCAAGAAGTAAATTTTAGCATGCACATCTCCAAGCCATGTTGCCCCTGCTGACAAGTCTTAAAAATTTATATTAATCAAACTAATCATTTCCAGAAGTCAGAAATAGCTGTGAATAATTAGCAAGAAAACTTGCAAGTAGAACTACTATTTCAATTTTTACCAGAAGAAATAGAACACTGTTCCTATTTGATCTCTTTTAATAACTCGATACCAGCCCAGCTCACCACACCTCTCCATATATAGTAAAGAATGCTTCTGTGGCAATGTGTTACTCCTTCCTCCCTGGGGCTATATGCCAAGCAGAACTATTAAAAAAGGAAGACTAGCAGAATCATCTCCTGCCTGAAATCATACTGGATGCTTAACAAAGGATGCATCCTCCAAAGCCAACAGAATGAGTATAAGGGAATAATTAAATGGAACAAAGAGCACACTGTACACTTGACTTACACTTGAGAACGAAAAAGCAGCTCTTGTGACTGCTTTATCAGAAGCCCGTGGGATTACCTATCGCAACTCATTCAAAGGACAGCTTCTCACTAGGAAGCCACAAAGGATAGGTAACCAGCCACAAAAATCCATTGTCATTAAAGAAGCTCATATCTAAAAATTGAGCACGCCCAGTTTCTGTGCTAATTACCTCTGATCCACTTCCACTTTCCCAGCAAGTTATCAAATGCAGGGGGTCAGTTTTTCTGAAGTGCTTCAGTACCTAACAGTTCCCATTTCTCTCTTGTATTCCTAATATAGTGCATCACACCTATCCCACTCAGAATTATCAAAAATTAAAATGTATACATAATATCCATAACATCTGCATGAACCCTAGAACCCTCTCCTCTTCTTGTGATCCTCATACTGTAACACCTTGAGACAAAGAGGAAGATCTGGAGAAGAGATCATCTCCAAGCAACTGAGAACATAATACTAACATAAAGTTAACAGTAAGCCAACATGAATTAGTTTGTTCTGTTCTGTATGGAAGGCTGCAGCTGTGGGTGAGCTCCAGTTCAATGGACACAGTTAAAATGGAGTTGTGCCAGAGGAAAAGCAAGATCAAGACTGTACTAATCTGACCAATGACAGAAAGGCTTCAAGACTTACATGTTCATATATTCTCCAAGAAAGAACTAAAAGATGTGAAGTACTTTGAATTCATCATCAATGTTTCACTCAGGAACAGGATTATTTTAAGGACTGCTGTGCTTGACAACATGAAATTCAGCCAGTAACACTTATGGTATTTCTAAAACAGCAAGCAGTATAACCCTTCTAATATGAGGAAGCTCAAAGAAGCAAAACTCTTTTGATAAAATTATTTAAGCTAAACAAAGTTCATCCAAATTCTTCCAGACCAGCAATGCAGAAGTTCTTACCCAACAGTAACGCAGACCTTTAAGTATTTCCTACAGACCCTGGAGAAATGACTGCTAAATCCGTAAGTGTTTTGCTTAAGCAAATACTCCCATAAATCTTCATCACGTATAAAAAACTGCTAAAATCAAACAAGCAAGCCACAGAAAAGAATAATGTTTAAAACCTCTGATGTAACATTCAATGCTGATCAGCTATTCCAACTGAATTACGGTTACATTGTAGTGCAAGTGTCATTATTCCATTTGCTTTGTAACCATCACTTTCAGAAGCTTAAGAATCCTGTGGTTACAGAACCTCTTGTCTACATAAATGAGACCAAAATTTGTTTTTCCATGAGTTCTTATAGGTCAGTGACCTCCTGTGAAAATGTTTTTGATGAAACCAGGCTCGTTTATTATCATATTGTTAAAATAAACCTCTTTGTTTTGTAGCCCTGGTCAGACGTACTAATGCAAACCAAAACCAACTCACTGAAGCATGCATCCTGCTTTCTTGCTAGCTGCCCTTTGCCTCTCTTGCACTTTTGCTGTGTTTGGATTCCTCCTGTGCAGACCTATTGACAGAGCTGCTAATGGCTTCCTTCAGAAAAGAGGTGCCAATTTTTTTTTTTTTTAATGTTTACAAAAGAAATAAAAGCTTCACTCTTGCATCAGCAATAACAAAAAAGTTTGCCTGTCCAGCAACGGCTGACTAATATGTAACTATATAATTACGTGCTACAGACAGACATAGTAAACTATGAAATTTGAGGATATTATTGCCCTCTAGGAGTCCACAGTACATAAACACAGTTATTGGGAACTATCATTTTCCCAAATGCATATACCCAAATAGAAGATATAACCACTACACATCTACAAATCTACACATCTTCAAAGAATCATTGTAAGTGGTTTCTCACAACTACTTCATTCACTGAATAGTCCCCAAAGGGTAAGGAAGTGACGGCTACTGTATCATCTAAAAATTTATTCCAACAACAGTCCCCCCCAAAAAAAACCACATAAAGAAATATAGTTGTTCTTCACTTGACTTATGGATGAGAGAGTGGCAGGGATTAATCTTTGAACTAGTTTATCACTATTACAGGCTTAAGAAATTTTTTGCTAAATAAAGATGGTCCAGTATAAACACAAATTTTTCAGGAAATGTATACACCTGTGTTAAGCAGCACATAGTGCAGAGGACTGACAAATCGCTAGCTGATCAAGGCATACACTTGTTCCTTTTTACCTGTTCTTTCCATTTTATCTCCAGATTGTGTGCACAAGATCTAGCTCATGCAAGTTATTTATCAATAGTAGAAGGCAAAGAATGAAATTTCTACTGTTTAAGTATGTTTGTGCCACTCACATCAACTACAGTTCCAAAAAAGGTGTCTTTCTGATGTGCGAGGACACACATATTATCAAACCTACTGTTGATAGATATGGAGCAAGTTTTACCAAGTTGACTGTGGGTTTCTTTCCTGAATTAATCTGCAACTACTTTTTCAGTCCTGAAACTTCAAGCGCAGCAATCACAGAATTTTGTGGCAAACTGACAATTTGCCATATTTTTAATAGGGTAATAGAAAAGGACAAGGTAACTTTTACTTTTTTCTCAAATTATCATAAGAAATATAAACTATTTCCAAGCATATAACCCGTGTGTCAAACAATGGCTCATCTGTGTACAAAGACAATTACACATATTTCAATGCTTGAAATAATGCTTGACTAATTTTGTTAAAAGCTACTTATATGCTTTAAAATAAGGAAAAAACCCAACCTCAAGATCCCAAGTGCAGATGCCTCTCATCCGAGGTAACACCATGCAGAGTACCTTACATGGCTAAGCACTATTGTTTTTCAAGTATGCAATGCCCACAGAATGACAAGGTATGCCTCCAAAAAAGGCCCAAATACATTTTTTCATGTTAAAGCTTTTCTTACTCTTCTATAAGAGTCATGTTTCCAGTGAAGTTTCTAAAAATTATCTGACCTTTTCACAATGCAGCTTAAACTACTTAAATATTTTGAAATAGAAATGTGGCCAGCTTTATCAAGACACTAAACAGGAATCTGACTTTACACATAGGCAAAAAGCAGACTGGGTACCTCTCAGAATTACCAGGTTTGGCTTCTACAAGTTGTTTCATGCTTATTATTTTTTCCACCACAGTATTACTACACCGGTGATCTATACTTACACTTGAACCACTGTGTCTCGGAAAAAAACCCCAAGTTCTACCTGTAAGTCCCTTATTGACATGAAAAGGTAAACGCTAATTAATCTTGAGATACTGACATGGACATTACAGAAGCATGCATATATATCGCATGCTCACTATGTTGCACAATTATACAATATCAAGTTCTAACCTTGAATATAATATATATTCTTAGGCTGTTAGTAGCTTGCCCCCAAAACACTTTCTATTTTGCCTTTCTGAAAAATAGCGTGAATTCTTTTGTTTCAAAGTTATAGTGATACCTCAGCCCTGTGGTAAATCTTTTGAATGAAATTCAGTAAGTTCTTATGAATAACTACTGACCAAACCTGTGACTACAGTTTTTGTTACACAAATACAATTTTTTTTGAACATGCGTTATTCTGTCTTGCACTTGGGACCAAACAACTTTTCAGAGTTGCAAGAAGTTGCACTGGCATTTAAAGTGGACAACTGCTAGTTCTTAGAAAGCTTTAATGGACCAAGACCCTAGCAATTAACATCACACACAGCTGGACTACTTTGTAACAGTCAACAGCAAAAGATTCTCAAGGAAAGGCTAAAACTTACAGTTGCACTAGATAGGAAATCAACAAAAATCAAATGGAAATTCATGTATCTTGGACTTCAAAAATGTTAGGATGATCTTAAAGCTTTAAGGACACTTCATTCTGGGATGCGCATTTACTACTCACACTACATATGAAAGATGATTTATCATTACTGGACAGTATCATTCTGCTATAGGCAAAACAAAGTAACATTTTCCTGAAAATTTAATATAAATGATAGAGTACATTATTCACTATATGAAGTGATTATCTGCATTAAATAGGCCATACTTCAGTCCCATTTTCTTTGGTCCTTAACTGTTGTGAGAAGCTTGACTCTATATGGAAATGTATGTACTGGAGATCTGATAACATTCCTTTCCAACAAGAACAACTTTTTGGACTAATACTTGCAAATTCCCCTTCCCCCACAACAATTTTATATTGACTGTATATTTGAATTGTGGGAACAGCAAAGAGAGAATTCTTTTTAAAAAAAAAAAAAAACTTTCCTGACCATATCTAGTATGTCATTTACAGAAATGACTAATGTTTCTCTAAATTACTGGCAGTTAAGTAGTGTAAGAAAAATAAATTTCAGTGAAATCTTCCAGAGTAGCCAGTGCACAATACTGACAGATAAGTGAAGTATGTGAGCCATATCTGGGGAACATTTATGTTGACTGTTTGAGCCAAGAGCAGCACATAAAGCTGAATCAAAAGCAATACAAAATTAATGAGCTTCCTTCTTCCCTTCCAAGAACTAATCAAGGTGAGCTGTCAGCTTGAGCCAAGATGTGACTCGGTAAGATATAGCACTTATATTCCTCCCCAATATTTTACTGAAGTGTACTATTCACGCTCAAGCTGTCAATATCTATTTTACTATTTTACTTTTTATTTGTAGACACACACACCCCATATATATACCAAGAACTACCATGTTCTTGCTACTGTTTTTGTCCTGTGTGATTCTAAATGTAAACTGAGGTATCAACCACACAGCTAAGTAATCCACCATTTGCATGTTGTATAGCAGTTTCCATCATATCTCATGAATAAAATTTGTACCTATTATTTTATTTTCTCATTATCATCCACATTTTTCAGGGAAGCTGCTGATTTTGCCTGGGGTTTTGTTAAGAAAGTCTTATAGGAAACAGGAACTCCTTATTGGTGACTTGACAGCACTCTTTTAATATATCTCAGATATCCGGCATGAGCTTCTTAGTGGGGTGAAGTGCAGCTGGAAGTGCATTAAACACCTCTGCTCTAGACATGAAAAAGCAGTGGAACTTTCTGAAGTGGCTCAACCCTCTCTATGAAAAGGACAGCATATCCCTAAAACCTAAATTGTAGGCAGCTAGTTCAGTAGAAACAGAATAAGGCCTGGAAAAGATAAGTAGTTTAGTTTCTTGCAACAGATGAAAATCAGAAACCATCCAGTACTGGAACTGACTTACAGTCCACCTAGATCAGTATCCTATTTCCAACAGTGGCAACACGCAGATGCGTACAGAGGCATAAGCATAGGGCAAGCATGTACAATACTCCTCTACCAGCTTTGCTAGCTTTGAACCTTTTTCAGCTAGACTTCTTAGCTGGATGGAGATTTTGCATATTTAGTGGCCCTCAATGCATATCTCTTTCACAAACATAGCCAGCCTTCTGATGACTATCTGTGAACTTCTATTTTAGTCTTTTATGAGCTCCAACGTTTTAGGATTTCCCTACACCACCACCACCCTGCCCATTTCCCTGTTCTTCAACCCTGAATTGCATTTACTGTATGATTTCACAGTCACTCTGTCTCATAAGGTGCTTCTACAATTCCTCAGAGTGCGCATTTGGATTAAAACTGACCATGAAGGAGTTTTCTGGAAGGCTATATAAGGGTGATGAGAGATGGAGTGGCTTGGGTCTCAGTCACTCTGCTAACAGAGTTAATATTTATCATGCAGATTATTTTACAGATAACTCCAAGAGCACGAGAGGCAAATTCATACAAGTTGTTCTTTAAGAAGGAAGGGACAAGGCTTGAGGTCTTGGCTCATAGTTTAGCCAGTCAAATGAGTCAAGCCAGCTCCAAAATGTTCTGTCTGGCTGGAAACGATACCTATGGTTTGGAGGACTGGTGAATCTATCTACCAGTAACTGGAAAGATTTAATGGAGAGTACCAAGATTATATTCAGAGAAGAGACTGTCAGCTCTAAGAATGAGTTATAAACATCCCAGGTTTAAAGTTACCACATCCACGAGCACACAGAGACAACTCTTTCCCCTCGGAAGAAAGGAAAAGCATTGGTGAAGACTAGTTACACACAAAAGATAGCAGAACAGTTCTGTGGTAAGACATTGGCTGTGTGGGGAACAGCAAATCACTCTGTTTTTACAATACGTGAAAAGATGGCACAAGATAGATGATCACGGCACTCAGACTAGCACTGCATGGTGCAACAAAAGCATGGTGGAATAATGAGAAAGCAGAAGTAACGACAGAGACCAGTAAAACCTGTAGTAATCCAAGCCCGGAAAAGAAACCCAAGAAGCACCTCTCAGGCAGATGCCCAAAGAACCGCACGATACCACAGGAAGATGCCACATATCACTGTGATGAATTTGCACACAGCAAATACATGAACACTTACGGAGTCAACTTTTTTCTTCACGTGGACATTAGAAACCAAGAGCTTTTGCTTGGCTTCTGCCACACATGATGAACTAGAACTCAAACACAGCTCTCATGATGTCACTCTGGGACAGCCATTCTTTGAGACTAAGACAAAAGGTAGAGACAGGGAGTATGATTTCCTGCACTCTGTAGAAAGGGTAAGTGTATACTCCTCCAGAGTACAAGTGACATAGAGAAGATTTAGTCTTCCTCTAGACTTCTGGTTCTGAGTCAGAAGCAGGATCAGACTGTGGAATTCTTTTTGTGCAGTAAGTTGATGAAGGAATTCGTGAACTTAGAAAGCTGCTATACAAGGGTGTTGCTGCTACTCTACTGCTATCAGCATCAGAAAATTACGCAGACTACTAAAAGTAGTTATAATAATTTGGTCCTCACTTAAGCAGTAAAAACCACATTATGGCCACTTGAAAGGGAAGACCCACACCCCAAAACAACACAATTCTGGAAGAAAGTAGTAAGGCTGTATCCATGCAAGTTAAATCAGTCATTCCAAACAAATTCATAATTTTCCCATATATTTTTCAGAGAGATTATCTGAAAGGAAAGCCTTGGGCCAAACCCCAAACTGGAGAGTAAAAAGGAATGGAAGTGACTCAAATAACACTAGGAAGATTCTGCAGTACGGCATGCTCCATTCTCCAGGACTGTTCCATTGGCATCCAGGAATAAAACCAATAGCACCCCTTCAGATACTCACACCCAAAACATTCTAGCTCATCACAATGTAAACAGTCACACAGACAGTCACTTGAAAGGCAATGCTAAACTTTTCTTGAAAATGCAAGGTAAAAGAGACTGCTTTTTCAGATGTTGGTTATAGGATTCCTTTTTTTTTTTTTAAACTGTAATAATTTATCAGAAGATATGGGACAAGCATTATTAACAATATTAATTAAATATTAACCAGCATCAATAAATATTACTTGCAGTCATCAGCCAATGCAGCAAGGAGCTTCATATTGCTAGCTCACAGATGCAGGCAGCGCAAGAAGTAAGTATTAGTCTATTCTTCAAATCAGGAGAACAAGAACACACTTGAAAGCATCACAAACTGAATGTCAGTTTTTTATATTCTTTGCCAGCTCCCGTAAAGAGTGGTTAAGTTTACAACTGGTCTCTGTTAGAAACTGGTTTCCCTCATTTACAAAAGATTACATCACTGACACAGACTGTGATCTGGGATTAGACAGGTTCATTTTAACCTATTGATGGTGGGTTGTTGCAGCAGTAATTCTGCCCAGTATCAAAGATTAACTGAAGTTTTGACATATGCTACACCCACTTCCTCAGGAATCAATGGGGGATGCTACTGTCTTTGGTATGAATGCAAAGACACCATAGCTTCAAGATGCTTCAAGCTGCCCCAAATTACCATTCACACCCTCCTTAGAGGGGAAAGGCCAAGTGTAAAGAGCTGTCTTGGGAGCAGGATACAGGCAAAAGGTTATCGTTTCCCACTCCTAAATCACCACTTGTTCCTGGGGAGTTTGGTAGCAAACCTGGTAGTACACCAACTTACGCATGGTAGTTTGAGGAAGAGGGAAGTATGCAAGTAATAAAATTGATTAAATATCAGACCACAGTTTTAAATCCATTTTAGTGTGTCTTTGTTCTCTAGCATTTCCAGAGAAGCATTTTATGATCACCGATTTCCAATTAGATATGTTATCCATAATGTCATAGGGAAACGGAGACACAAAACAATAAAGCTTTTTTCTGAAAGGTTACATTCAAACTGTCTTACATATTTACAAATCCATATGGCTTCATAAATAACTGTAGCGTATGCAGTTCCAGAAAAACATATAAACTGCACACACTGCAAACCTTGTATAAACACTATAGATTTGTCCACGCTGCCAAAGATCTGCAATAAGCTTTTGTTTACAACAGCAAAGAACTGTCCAATGCTTTTATTATTTTGCCTGCTACTCTGAAGCACTTAGCAATTTTTCCACTCAGCATGTTAATTATGGAAGATGCTTTTTGTATTACATGATTTATTTAAAGCCTGTTCAATCTCAGTTTATGAAATCCAGATTGTGAAGCATCACATAACAATTTATTCTTCTCCTTAGCATCTTTGGTCACTAACAGCAATTTTACAGTACACTGTGCCAAATAAATATACTTTAATACCTTAATCAAGCATTTAGGAAGCTGCTTACGAAGACTCAATGCACAGTAGCATCTCTGCAGTTAAAGGTCAAATACAATTTCCATTTAGACCTCTGTCTTAGCACGCACAGAACCAAAACCATAAACGTATATGCTAAGGTTAAAATCTGGATTCTAGGTTTGTTTTTTTTTTAAACTAATTATTTTTCCCAACTTTGAAAAGATTTGATTTGGCCATGCTTATACATTTCCCCCCCTGCTTTAAACAACAAAAACACATTTTTAGTGTTTTCAGATGTTGAGATCTTTTATACTAGCTAAAGACACTAATTTGAGTAGAATGAACCAGCCATCAGCCAAAGTCCAGTCTTTTGAAGATAATACAGCTACGTGACAATTTCTGGCAGTTGGCCGTGGAAAAGTCAGGATCAGTTGGTGTCTTACATCCTGCCTCATTTTTCACATAAATGTGTGACATACATCTGGCTGAAATTTCAGTTCATCTTTTAGGCCCACCAGTATGCCTTTTTATTCTTGATCCTCTTCACATACGAAATTTCATAATCATTTTATCTTAAAATCATACCCTGTGTAAACAGCAAAGCATACAGCTGAAATGCTAAAATCCAAAATAAATTGTGCCAGTATAGCACTGTGTTTGTATGGGCATACGCACACTACTTCCAACCACAGAAAACAAAACCAGAAAGAGGATCAAAGTCAGACCTTTTTCAGTTAACTATTATGAAAAAAACGCAGAAGGGAACTAGAAAAAAAGAACTACATTTTCTGAAACCTACCGTACACCAACAGGCACAGGTGTTGTTCTAAAATTGTTACCCTGCTTCTGGCAAGGGGGGCAGACTATCAAAATTTACAACTGGCACTTTCGAGTGTCAGCAGAACATTTCCATAGCTTCTTAAGCACTTATTGAACATATGCACATATCTGCCCTGCAAAGTCTATCATTCAACATCAATTAGTAGGATTTTTTGGAAAGCAGCACTTCAGAGCCAAAGGAAAGGCGATAGCTAGAGAAGCCTGGGAGAAGCTAAGAAGCCGGGAGGAGCCATACTGAAGTCGTTCTAGCACCTCAGACATACAAGTCACATTGACACGTAGGCTCTACAAGCTTTATTTAGTTTCTCCACTTCAGTATTACACTGCACAAGAGCACTGCTGGTTTGTCTAAGGCTCAACAACAGTACAACGCATAGAAGGTAGTAAGCTATACGCACGGATTATAACTATTAATGTTGTCTCTTAACTGCTTGACTTTTTATGGTCAGCTACCTCACCACTAATCTTTGTGTTTTGGAATAAAACTATATAAACTTGTTGGAATAAAACCACTGGAAACATTTCTGGTTTTCCACTATGGTGAGTACCACTGGATCTTCTCAAGAATTCTGAATCTTAGGACTCAGCAGAACAACTTATACTAAAAACACTGAATTTTGCTAAGAGGCAATGATTAAAATTAATGTGTATTTGGAAAGCTGAGTAAAAATATGCCAAAGTAAGAAGTTGCTTCTACCTTCCACATAATTTCTCAACTTTGTGCTGTCATTTTAACATAACTTGCATTACGTGCTTCCTTCAACTGATATTGCCAGACTTTATTAAGCTAATATACAATTTTGACCATATCCTGCCCTATATCTGAATAATGCCTTTAGATGCTCCATTGATATTGTGAGCATTAATATCCCACAAAAAAAAAAGAAAAAAAAAAAAACAGAGTAAAATCCAAATAACTAGAGAGTCATCATCATGGTGTTTTTGGCAGCAGTGGCTAACAGCTTTACAGACATTTTATTTAAAATTTACTTAGACTGTTATGCAGGACATTTCAAAGGAAATTCTGCTAATTTACTCAGTTAATAATGATGGATTTGCTTCAATATCTAGACAAGTGAAAATGTATTGAGCTAAAATAATACTCACCTAAGGTTATGCCCTTGGAATGATTACCACAGGGCAGGGAGTGGAACAATATACTTCCACTGTTACTTTGAATGAAAGACCTTTATGTATGGTATTTTGCCAGGAATAGAAATTACTCCTGTTTTTTAAAGTCCAACCCAATGCAGCTGCTTTGTTTAAAAAGAAGTTAATGATTACTTTTGCATCCACTTCAATAGATCAAAAAAGAACTTTATTCCAAAATTGAAGCAATATAAGCAATTTTTATTTGTTATTTGAAAGAAATTAAATGGAAAAAAGCCAGTTTTTTTTCAAATCAACCATCATACTTTCTTCATTAACATTTTGCAATGTTTGACAATAAAATAGCTTTAATATTACCTAAAATGTTGCAATTTAGCCTTTATAAGTTACACCAAACTTTCCACAGTTCATTCTCCAAAGCCTACTGACTCATAGCAAAAAAATTAGATTTATAGTTTTGTCCTAAAAATGATTTAAGCTGAAATACCAAAAAGTTGCAAGTTTCCAGGCTTCCCTTTCATACTACATTCATTTAGGAAATATTTTTATGACAGGCAATCCTAAAAGAGAAGCAGATATGCAGTATATTTAACAGGCCAAGTTAAGAGTTTGCACAGGAAAAAAAAAAAGTAAGACTTTCAAACATCACATACTTAAACAGACACTATTAAAGGTATCATATTTCCTAACTTCTGGTTTCAGAAAATACATTATTTTCATTTGCTAACAGAGCAGGCTTTACAGAAAAACAACACATTAAGATGAGTATCATTTCTGGTTACTAATAGCTAGCCCTTCTCCCAGATTTTTTTCAAAACTCATTTCATAGTTTAACTAAATCTATCTAAATAGAGATATGAGAAAGATTTTATATATATATATATATATATATACAGATATATATACACATATACACACACATATACAAAATGAGCTTAAAACTAGGACATGGTAGTTAGGACACTGACTCTCAAAAATGAGTTATAATGTGAATAAACTTTTCTACAGTGTCAGGCTATGCTTAATTTTGGAAAACTATCTGGTTATTATTTTTACTGCCCAAGAAATGTGAATTAAGTCAGCTATGGCAAAACTCTTGTCCTGAAAGTGCTTTCTAATTGAATATAGGTACCAGGAACTGAAAAAATGGGTTATAATCAGAATTTAAAACTCATCTCCCTTATTGCCATAAATGGAGCTTTGTAATTCAAGACAAAAATCTTGAGTAAATTCATTTAAAAAGTTCAACACACTAGTTAAACAACTTAAATGCAAATCTAATCCTGAGATCATCTGAAACAGTTTTAGTACAGCACACGCTCATTACTCCAGACTTCTCTTAACAATTGCTAGCAGGAACTTAAGTCTCAAAAGCTGCTTTAGAAAATATCAATTAGAAAATACCAAGTCCTACAACAAATGCCTTGCAGATAACTGAGTTAACAATCAAGCATAAAAAAACCTGCTTCTCCATTTAACAAACAGACATTCCAAACCAGCATGCGATTTTGTTCTAGTCAGCTACCTCTAACAGAGAATAATTCCCAGAAGTATTTCAGTATTACAGAGATTTTGTTCTGCTCCCATCATAAGCAGACAAAATTAACCTAGCTTCATGATAATGCTAAATGCACCCAACTAAGAGTAGCAACTGGATATAGCATTATTTTTGTACTTTTTGATATTTAATTTTATAGTCTTGCAGGGCCAGCAGTTTTCTATAAATCAGATTCTGTATTAAGAGACCTCTTATATTCACCTTTTTAAAAAAAAAAATGTAATTGCTATCAAAAGCAGCGGAAATCTACAGTCTTTTCTCCACTAAGTCTACCCTGATACCCCAGAATCCACTAGTATTAGTGGCATTATGCAACTTTAAAGGTAACAAAGCTAATCAGAAAATTAAGTCTAAAGGCAGTTTTAGAAATACCATGGTTCTTAAAGGAGACAACTGCAACTTCCATTAGCATAGAATATTTTATATATCTATTTGTATTTTTATTTTTGTATTTGTGTTTGTATTTTTATTTGTATATATACAATATATAGTAATATGAAATTATTATAAACAAATCTTTCTTCACCTACATATCAATTTTAAGAGTTGCCCAGATAATGTCCTTTTGATAATGTTGGTAAGATTCTGGTGTCACTGACAGTTCTGTTTTCTCGGCAAGCAGTTGTACATTTTATTTCAAGTATTCGCTATCATGCAATATAAATTCAACTGTATTTAAGAGCATACTTTAATTTAGGCAGGTACCCATCTGTCTCTTTCCTAAAGGAAATTGATTTTTTAATCATGAAATATCATGAATGACCATTAACAGTGAGGTAGAAAAACTGTAGATTTTCCATAGGTATATAAGCAGAGATACTTACAGCCGTTCAAGTTGTTTTAGATCTTGAAATGCTCCACGTTCTATCACACTAATCTGATTTTCTTCCAAGTGTCTGCAATTCCAGAAATACCAGTTAATCTTTAGACAAAAGAATAAAAGACCTTCCCCACTTCTCTTCACACATGCTACAAAATTGCTTTTCACAGAAGTACCAGTAACAGTTATAATTAGAGATTATTAAAAAAAATCTGGACAGAACAGCACTGTTTCTCTTGGTGACTAACAGGAAAGAGATTCAAAAATTGCCTCCTGACTGCCAGGTTTGGTAAACATTTTTGTTCCTAAACTTTTTAAACCATAACCAATATGCTCAGAAAGGTGTTGGTCTAGGGGCTGATTGTTACATCCTTAGTATAAAACTCTTAGTTTACGTAATGTAACTGAGACAACTGACTCCTATAGCCCATAGCAGGAACCCACTCAATTTCAACATATTTTTTTGTCCAGCCTTTATGTTCTGCAAAGATTTCAGGCTTGCCCCAGAGTAAACCATTTGTAAGTAATCCGAAGTGGTTCCATCCCTCCAGAAATACAGCCATGGCAGCTATGTGTGACAACTGTATACAGTCCCGCAGTACAACAGGATGCAAAAATGTAAGGGAAAACTCCCAGGTTTCCCCTGCGTCTGACCCTGCTTTTCTTCAGCCCCTGAGGCTGACAAGGATAAGTTATAAGCAACGGAGACTGACTTTCTTTGATTTACACTGTACAGGAAACAACTATTCATTTACACAGCAGAAATGCTCGTTATAGGTAAAGTGGAAGCCAAGGAATAGTCCACTCTACCAGTAGTCCCACTCAAGACAACCTTTTTCCCCTCTCAGTGCTGCCTTCCAGCACACACCCATTTTCTGCTTCTGTAAGAGCACTCAGATGCATAGACTAAATCTCTAGGTTCTCTGACCATTTTATGCAGCTTTAGCTAACACACAGAAAGGACGAACTTAACACACAGTAAGTCTGGGCTCAGCCAAGACTAACTAGTGAAAAAGCACTATTCTTGCCTGTTCTCAACAGCCACTCCTCTGCACTCAATCCTATGAGGATGCTCAGAGCTGTTCAACGGGATAGCAGTTGAGGACAGACAGCAAGAGAGTATTCCACAGCTAAGACCACATATGAGGATCAAAAAATAAAATTAAAAAAACCCAAGCATGTGTAACCAGAGAGGCATGTTCCTAACGGGGGTGGGGGGGGTGGAATCTGCATGAGGAAAGGGAAAAAAAGATAAAGTTGTAAGGGATAAAAGGAAAACGTGCACAAAGGAATATTTTGCATGTATGTTGCCAGTTTGAGACTGGAAGCTCTTTTTCCTGTTGTACTGTTCTACCAGTTTCTGGATCACTTGTTTGTTGTCCTCATTCTCATGTCTGAAAACAGGAGTAGACTACCTTTCTAGGAATTCTGGGACAGGTTTCATGTTACTGTGCTTCCCACTATACCCCCATCACACATGGAGGAAAAAAAAAAAGAAGAAAAAAATAGGGTGTCAGTAATGTAGAATAACCAGAATTATAAAGATACCATAAGAGAAAGCAAAGACAAAATAAGAAAAATCTGAAGGACTTCTAGAGACCAAAAGTGCACAAAGTAAAATAAGAAAAACCACAAACACATACCAGATATGACAGGAACATGGAGAACAGGAAATACGCAACAGTGAACAAAAATGGGTATGTTAGCAGACAGTGAAATGGCATGTCTTGGGTTTCAGATGGTCTTACATTGGAAGAAAAAGCCAATTAAAAAAAAATATATTTTTTAATAGGTATATTCTGGTTTTATTCCTAATGACTTCTGTGGCAAACACCACACTACTCAAAGGCTGAACAAACGTGTTACATAAACCTGGAGTGAACACAGAACAAAAGATTAATGTAAAGATGGCAGTTGCGTATTTTTCTTATTGTTAAGGGCATTCAGTATAAATTACTGCAGCGGCATTAGGCAATGTCTGACACTATAAAAAAAACAACCAAACCAAAACAACTACTGACATTAATGATAGTTTAGTACATGTATTTTAATAGACTTCCAAAATGGTATTGACAGTTGGGATGGGAGCCAAGGAAATCTAAACGACTCCACAACTAGAGATGAGAGAAACACTATAGGAACAAGAAGTCTTCCAATAGATTTGAAATGTCTTCTTAGTATATGACAACTTGTTCAAAAGTGTTATGGTAGCAGGAGAAAAGACTTGCCTTTTCATTGGCAAGCCTAAATTAATTCATTGATTGAATTATCCCTAAATAACTGTAACAGTTCAACAGTTGCAGTTTTAAGGACTTATTTTAGAAAATACTCAAAGGCAAACTTCAACTGTAGAGGGCAATCTTAAGGATTACAGAAAGGAATTTTCAGGGGGTGCTGGTGAGATTACTTGTGTGTTTCATAACTTCTGATAGCTGTTTGTTTCAGAAGAAAGGGTCAACAGAATGGTAAAACCAACCTGCCCCTGTCAGTGCTGGGATCAACTCAAGATTAGGTTTTTGTCTTGGTCACTAAAACTTGGAATTAAGCGCAACAGTTCAGCAAAATATTGCTAGTGAACAAGATGGCACACACACAAAGAATGTAGTAACTATTACATAAATGGCATTGATAAACAGAACTAGATATAATTTTTTTTTTTTTTTGTAAAAGAAAAAAAAGAAATTTGAATGTTACCCATTGGTTACTGTTAACATAAACACCTTTCATGTTTCAGAAACATTTTCAATGAAAACATCTCAGCCACAGCTTTTAAACATACAGATCTACACACATGCGTATATGATCTCCCCAATAACATAGCAATGTTTCCCACTGAAAAACTTGCGAATTTGCATCACTACAGTAGCACTCAGTGCCCAAATACAAGCCCAATGAAGGCAGAAACCAACAGTTAAATGAGAGCTCCAGAAACACTAAGAACCAAAGAGCTTAGTCTCAACTAATTTGTTACATTACATTCAAAACTATTTTCTCTCATTTGCCTTTTTTTCCCCCTCATACTTGCCCAAATATTTAAAGCTATATATTTGATTTCACATATAAAAATAATGCAATGAACCTCATTTCCACAAAGCAAATACCAGATCCCCACAACATTTCTGGCAGAGGCATCAATATCTATGTCTGCTTCTATGTTGATGTGAAGGGGATCTAAATTACTTGATGTAATTCAGAAAAACTGTTAGAGAAATTTCAAGGGGAAAAATTAATTTACTTGAAATAGAAAGAACCTCCACCTTTTCCTGAAAGGACTGAAACAGCTTCAAAATCTATTTCTTCTTCTTTTAACCCAAGATTATTAAAAAAAAAAAAAAAAAAAAAAAAAAAGGACTACATATAACTACAATATGTATCTATGAAGTAGTCCTAATTTGCATCACTAAATTAATGGTGCCATCTGAGGTTCATAGAAGAGAAAATAGGAAATCAGGAATGACAAATTCTGTAGACTGATGTTTCCCCTTTTGATGTTCAAGGCCCATTTAGAAGTACAGTTAAACTCAACTGATACTTTTAGATCAATAGACAGCACTACCTAAAATTTTTGTATTTATTACTTCATATTAGACTAAAAAATTCACAGATTTCCTTGTGTACAACTTCTACAGCTATCAACTATCCTTAATAAAGTTCTGCTTAATCTTCTGCAAAAGTGCTATTAATGGGACTGTATCTTAAAGTGACCAAAGTCTGAAAGCTCTGTTTGCTAGTGTTTCAGTATAATTGATTTATGAATAAGTGATTGTAAAGTGGACCAAAATTTTTACCACAGTATTTATTAAAAGCCAGTGAGAAACACAAACAACTAAATAACTCTGAAACTACATTCAGACTTTAGTATGGAACTGAAATGTACTGTTTCACATCACAAACTATTCCAGGTGCCTGGTTTAAAAGAACACTAATAACTGAATAATATGCAGAAATCACTAGCATTTGATCTCTAGAATTATGGACATTCTTAGTACTCACACTCTAAAATAGTCTTGTAAAGAAAGACAAGTTTTCTGTTATACTCACAAGACACGGAGATTCTTCAGTCCTGTGAAGTCCGTCTTCGTGATTCTTGTGATATTATTTTTTTCTAGATCACTGCAGGGGAAAAAGAAACCAGCATTCAGGCACTATAACTGACGTCCAAAATTCCGTTAGCAGAAAGTATCTCCATCAGTGGAGCATCTATCAGCTGCTCAAATTGTACAAACTAATTTTTCCACTAAAATCTCAAAAAGCAAGTCATCAATCTTGATGCACTTTGCCTCCTCCTCTGAGTATGTTGCTCTCGTACACGAAGTTTCTTCTACTTTTATTTCTAGTATTGGTGCTCACTATATGCTGCTTTCTCCCTCAAGACTACAATCTTGTAAGAGGCTAAATATATTCAAGAATCAATTGGTATAATACAGCTGAAACAGAGTACTCTGCCCCAAAATGAAGACCATACTGTGGGGTTATTCTAAACCCAAGTGAGTCTAGCCTGCCACAGAAACTTAGGCGACACAGAGCTTGAGGGGAGAACAACTTACTTTAGTGACTCCTAAGTGTGGGCCTACCCAAATGATTGAAAGATTCACAAAATTACATAAGTAGAGCTTATGTTTTTTTTTCAAGCATCCTAATTGGGCAGACTCCTGACCCCAGCTTTTTGGAAATGCTGGTTTTCAGAAGATACTGTTAATCACACTGACCTGTTTCCCATGTGTGTTCACCCTTTGCCAGTTCCTACACTCTGTCTTTAAACTCTCAATTTTCTAACACCTCTGTTATGCGCCGACACGTTTTCCTCTTGTGGTCACATACCAAGTATTATGCTCTATATTCACAATTAATAACTAACTGGCTTCTTTTCCATGACAGGGAAAACCCACTGTAACCAGACCTTGAGCTACCCACTATTCTGCAGCTCCTCTTTGGAGTGAGCACACCAAAAATACCTAAGAATTTCACGTCTAAACTTATATCTTAATAGAACAGACATCAAAATAAATCATTCTAGTTTGAGACAAATTCTGTTTAATTCAAACAAGAGCCAAACTAAAAAGAAAGGAATTTATAAACTAATCCTTCTTGCAAGACTGATCCTATACTTAAGTATAGCTCTCAGTACACTAACTTTGGTGCCTTTAGAGTCACAACAAACAAAGAATAACGCCTTTTGTTTCCCAACGTAAAGAGTTTTTCTCTCATTTCATTTCAAAATAATAGCACCAGCGGGTACTTGGTGTACAGGTCCTGTGTTGGCTGTTTTCTCTCCTCTAGGCACCCTAAGCACTTGCTAGGCACCCCTAAAGTTCTTCCAGTTGAGCATGTCCCATTGTTTGGGGTTTGTTTAGGTTTTTTCCATCCAGATTGTTCTACCTTACCTAGTGCTAACCTACAGGGCCAAGACAAACAGCTAGTCTTTCTTCCTGGTCTACAGCCATTCTTATTTTAACATAATAAGCAATATACAGCAAACTACCAATTAATAAAAACAGATATACTCTCCATCGTGTCACCACACATTTGCTCTGTGTGTCAGTTTCATAGATAGGAGAAGCCTTTTATGAAAAATAAATTTTCTAATACTGGAGTAAACTTTTTTCTTCCGAGTCACATTTTATGTCTACCAAAAGCTGCTAAATATCAAAAATACAAGCCTTTGGGGTAACAGTTTTCATGCCAAAAAAGCATTCAGTATTTTTTCTAAAGATCATGAGATTGTAAACAACACATTCTGACGAATTTTGTTGTCTACTGCCAATGAATGAAAACAATCTAATATGAAAAACTAGCCATGAGGCTAGACATTCATTTTCTGAAAGAGAATACAAGATCACAAATCCACAGCAGGAAGTAGAGGCTTTTCCTATGCATTAATATGCACCGGGATACACCTCCCTTGTATTTAGAAGATTCCATTTCTAGTAAAATTCAACGTCAAAAAGCAAGATTACAGCATTATTTTTAAGTACATTTGGCAATCATCTGACACCTGCACAAATCTTGACCCTGAAATAAGTTCTGAAAATCAGATGGGTGTTCCTAAGTGGTGTTTCAAGTCGATTATTTCTCTAGGTACAAAATGGAATTCAAGGAAGGGGTAGAAGTCAGAACTTCCAGGAATGCCTCAACTATCACGTTAGTATTCTGAAAAATGCTGCATAGATGGCTGTCTAGGATGGCTTCTAAGTGCCTAGCAAATAATACTGCAAACAAAATGAGAAAGCTCTTGAAGTGTTGAGAAGAGTTTAGTAATTTGTAATCATTCATACATCATCCTACAGGAGGGGAAAGTGCTCCTGGCTAGCACAATTTCCAGTAATTTTCTATCATACATGCAGTTCCATACAAGCCTTCCAGTATGGTTGCTACTACTTAAGCCGCTCTTTTTTCACCTCACATGAGATCCTATTAGTAGGATAGAACTACTACTAAGAAATATGTGAATGTTCAAGCATAAATGATTGTTTCCTTCTTCTAAGGCATCAAATGAAAAGCAATTGTCTTGGTAACAAATTTAATTTTTCTAGTGTGAACCACATTGTCAAATAAAGGCAGTTACATATTTTGAAGTTTAAGCTTGTTAAAAGGTACTTTTTCAATATTCAGAGAAGAAACAGGACTGATTTTTTTAGTATATCTACTAACTTCCCCAAATGCTTCTAACCATGAAAAAATAAAGAGGTTTTTCCTGATATGAATACTATCCTCCACTTATCAAAAATGTAAATATTTATATGAGTACAGGTAATTGTACTCATTCGTCTGAGGAAATAACTCTTCATATTCCTAAACATAGATAATTGTTTTCTCATGTGTTCCTTAAATCTCAGATGCAAACCAATATGGAATTAAGCTCCTTTTAATGTCATTTTACCATGCTGGTGCATTCACTTACTGGAATTGAAAAGAAAAAAAAAAAACCAAACAAACAACAAACACACAACACACCACAAACGCAAAAACCAAACAACAAAAACACCCCCACAAAACAAAAACAAAAAAAAACCCAACCACAAAGAACTAAACTCAATACAGTACGAGGGTAGTCTGATACTTAGACTACTGATACACTTCATAACCGACGGTAGTCTGATACTTGGAAGTCCACAATGGCAATGATTAAGCTCACAGTTCATACTGACAAAGACCCCAGCATATATGTTTACAAGATTTGTGCCAGGGACAAACCAGCTACAGTTTAAGACCTTTTCCATGGCAACTTAATTTGCCATAGACAACAGGAAGAAAGAACAGATTAAGGGCTCTTTAAAAATACCCAAACCATAAAATTCAGATCAATAATTCTACACGTTGTCCATCATGAGAACTTTATACTGAATTCTGCCATTAAAAATAGAAGCCATATAGGCATAGAATACATAATATTTTTTGCATGTCTTTTTCAAGCATTTGTATCAATCTTGTAGTGAATCCTTCTAAGGTACAAGCAAGACATTAACAGGATTGAAGCAGGAAGTGAAATACACTAGAGTGCAGAAATAAGTGTTTTATAATATTGAAATCTATTTCTGATAGTTATTGATAAATGTCAAAATAATACTAATAAAATTCTTAAGTCATAAAATGGTTTAAAAACATATAGAATAAACTTTTAAGAGTTAGTTTATGCATCTTAGCACAGGACATACTTAAATAATAGAAGAAACATGTTCTCCTGTCAGGAAATCATTTTCTTTAGCACAGATGGGAACTAAGGATAATGATAAGGAGATGGGGGGGGGGGGGGGGGGAAATCCCTACATTTCAGCTATATGAACAAGAACGACAGTATCCTTACTTTACTTATGTGAACTATATTTTAAAAAGGTCCATTAAAGAAAAAACCCACAAAACAATTACAGGGCACTTTCATTGCATGTACCAGCAATTCTCTTCCATTTGTGTTTATCCTGTTGATTGAATCGTGCTTTTCTCCAGGAATACCTTTGAATCACTGCCTACATTTTTCAGATTTTCCAGCTTAATTTCCTCTTCTGTTCTCAGTTCAGTTCTTCCACCCTGGTGCATCATTAACTACTCACTGGTGCGCCAGGGTGACCTGGTCGCAAGAAGCATTGGAAAGAATTAAGTCTGGAGTAAGCAACGCATAAACAGCTTGTGTTTTACTTGCATGATGTTTCCCATCGGCTTTCCATATCATTCCTTCAGAAGCTTTCTCTTGCCTGTATCTCAGAAAAGGTCTAGCAAAGCACAGCATTAAGCTGGTCGGAATTCTCCAAGGCAGATAGGAGTCAGCTAAGGGCAACACAGTGTCATTGGCCCTGCTTTTTGTCCATTTTGATAAGACTTAACTCAGCATAGCTTTACTCAGCTTGAACAGGTGTATGCAAAACAGCATTCCTGTCATATACACAGCAATCTCTTCGCCACCCCTCCCACCCAGTCTGGGAGACCAATCCCACGTATCAGCTCTATTCCTCTCTACTTTCAGCCCCAAGAACACTCCTGCTATTCAACATTCTTCTCTTGGTAAAATCTGCAGTTCCCTATTCTGAAAAAGACTTTAGCATTCCTTGATCAATACATACCTTGAGATTGCTTTTTCCTCTACTCCTGCAGATTGGCACAGCCTATACTGTATATGTAATATCAATAATGCTATTAATCCCTTCTGAAGGTTAGTATCTAAATCGAAGGTTTCAATTTCTGTAAGTAAAATTACTTGGACAATTCTCTAAGTTTAAGACAACTGTTCTTCATGAAGTTCACTTTCTTTAAACCATTTAGGATTTAATTGATAACTACCACTTCTGTTTTAAAAAGCAGTATTTACCTTCTGAACATTTGCCTGTTCCAGCATGCTCTCCCTTAAGGCTTATCTGCCATTTGAAGAAAAACAGACTAAAACCTCGATGAACCACTATGTAACACTTCCTCCTCCTGTTCACAGAAGGTCTAACACTGCTGCAGAGAAGCAGATTGCCACAGGTTACCCCATTAATCAATTAAACTTTGTGACTGTGAAGTTACTGAACTAATGCAGACATTAGTGGTTTACAGCTGGTATTTGTGGGCAACATAATATTTTATGTTTCCTTTATAAAGTTTGGCAGCTGATTACGGGCTCACTAGTGGGTTTCAGCTACAAAAAGCTAAACTAACATCTAATTTTGGTTGGCTTTCAAAGACATCAGCATTCATAACCATTGAAAGCAAACACGCTTTGCAAAGAAATCATTTGGGTCAAAGACATGGTGAAAATTATACAGTAAAGGTGAATTTAATTTATATTTCACTTCAACAAATACCTATATGCAGATACATTCATTCTACATAAAATTCTTATTGTGCAGAATTCCTATATTTTGCACAGTATGTGGGGCAAAAAGATCTTACTCAACACATCTATCTCACCCCACACATACTGTCCCATAATTTAAGAACATCTAAGAAAACTCCATTAAGGAATACAGATCTCTTCTGGTGTGTCAGCAGCAAAGTTGATACCACTCACACAAAAAGCAACTGAAACTGTCATCTATACCAACTTTAGTAAAGCTTTTGGTATTAGGTCTCTCTTGTCAATCTATTTTTCTTTTTAGCATAAGACATGTTAAGGACAATGCAGGTGTAGTGGCAGTTTAATAAAACAGACATGGACAGAAATATTTCAGTGGGAATAAAAACATGAATTGGACTAGAATGGTACAAGATGTCATGAAAGTGAGTTCAGGTGAACTATTAAAGGGAGCTTTACTCATGAACATGTCCTGCTATGTTCTAGTAACAATTTAATTCAATACATATTTTGTAGATGTTGAAGATTAAGTCATACAATGCACACACTTATTACAAACGGGGATGTTTGGAGCAACTGGAGCAAATCCTGCTTCATAGCAAGAATTCTTCTGAATTGCTTCATCTTTTGTTCTTCTCTAAAGACAATCTAGTGAACTTAAGACAGACTTTTAAATGTTTTAAAGCATCTCCAACATTCTCTGGAGGATGCCATTATTATGCAGCTTCAAACAGCACTAGGCGTGCACAGGTATCCTCTGTTCCTTTACTTAAATTTCAGTTGCTAATTATTCTGCTTAGCCATTCAACTCCTCCAAAACATCCAGACATTGTTCTTTTCAATCCCCACCCTCTTCCTTGGACTGTATAAAGTTTATGACTTGAGAAGTAAATCCACTTGCTACTTAGCACTACGTGCTTCTGTCTTCTAGACTCTCATACCTTGGCAAATACACACTCATTTTAGACAGCTCTGAGCCTATACTTCTTTAATCTACAAGGTCAGAATTGAGTTTGACAATACATCACCACCACAGTAAACATTACAACTCTTACAAAAGAGGCAATAAAAAAGGCAATCAAATGCTGAAGTCTTGCAACAATCTTTAAATCAATAATTCAATACTCACATATAAACAAAAAATCCTTATACAAATCCTTTTATATACAAGGATGCAAAAATTCAAAACAACACTACTAGATTGTAGCAAGTTCCTATTACTCAGATGTCATTTTGCTACCTGCTGAACCCCCTATGCACTGTAGCCTCCAAGATAATCCAGTTTCAGCCCTCATCATACTTTTGAGTCTTGAACATACCCAGGTGAATCCCTAACTTAATTCCTCAACTCTTCCAAGACTATAGTTTTTTTTAAATCAGCTACCCATTTTGGAGCTAGCTCTGGTTGCCTAGTTATGCTTTTCTAGGCACATAGAAGCCAAAGTCAAAAACCTCACTAAAGCATAAAAAACAGTTAGTTCTCAGTACAACTCCCTAATGGTTTTGTTTGTTTTTTAAGCCTGTGAGGTATGGGCACTGTACAAGTTCACAGGCACACAAAAGACTCTCAGCCTGATGGTCTTACTGCAAGTGGCATATTTGTTTTAACACAAGCTTCTACTTAATGCATTTTTTTAACTTACAATTTTTTCTCATCTGGAAAACCACCAGACTCCAGGCCTAAATCTGTTAGCTTTTGGTCAGAAAAGAAGTTGCTTAAGTTTAGTTCTCTTTCTAGAAGAAACACAATTATTTCTTTTGGTTAAAGCCATTCACTGTCAATAAATGTTCTAGAGCAACAAAGTTTTCCTCCCTTTCAGAGGACTCTCAGGTGCCAATCTGGCAAACACAGTGGCATTCCTAACAACAAAACTGAAGATCACCTGTGATGTCCAATAATTTTATGGCAGTAGCTGATTCTGCATCTCAGTGACAAACACAAGTCCTGAATGGGCTGTATTTAGGAAAATATTTATTAATCCATTTGTCTTTAACCTAGGAAGACGTTACATGAAATGAAAATACATAAAGTGAAAATAACCTGCTATCTAAGGAGAAGGGAATCTAGAGCACCAGTTGCAACTTCATTCAAGTCCTCAGATGTTTGTTCATTTATATTAATAAACAAAGAATTCAACACAAGCCGTAGAGAAACTGCATACTGTATTTAAGAAAAATTAACTGCCACACACTTCAAAAGACAGCTCTTACCCAAGTTACACAGCACTAGGGTTCTTTCCTGTCCAACTGCTTCATAAGTAAGGTAAGAATGTATTTCTAGTCATAGAACCTCAAACACAAAATTTAGTTTCTGTTCCTGCTAAGTTTTCAGAGTGGCTACCACATACCAGCTCAAAGCTATACACGTTTGTGTCACATATGGGACAAACAAATCAGCATAAAACCCAACACTTTGAAAAGAATCTTGAATAAACCAACACCCCATGTAATCTACAAGGAAGATGCATTTCTCTTCATCTCATTTTTTGGTATTTCCCAACAAGGGATCCATAAAATTAGACTCACACAGAACAATGCACTTAGGAATTAATAAACATCTCTCTTGTCCCCTAAGAGCCAAACAGGTCAGCATCCAACACACCATCTAGACCTCACATCAAAGCAAACCTCAGCTAGGACAATTCATGGAACTTCCAAAAGTTTATGAAGAACAGAAGAAAAATAAATTTCCTCACAAATTTAAGAGCAACTGAGGGTATAGCACACATTCTTTGTTATGATTAATTTGTAATACATTCCAAAGGATTTATTTTACGTGATAAATCAACTTTGCAGTAACATTCAAAATGTGGGAGCTCAACTGTTATCACTTGAATTTTAATCGAGATTCCTGAATCTAAACAGTTACTGGTATTTTTCATTAGCCCAATTCCTCCAAATAACTCAAGCAGCACATGTTCTTAGGAAACAAGGCTTTTATTGTTTTGCCGTTACACTGGTAAAGGACTTTGTCAATCCAAGCCACCTGCTAGAATGACAGCTAAGTCATCCCTTTAAAATTTTCCTGTTTGATTTGTTTTCCCAACCCCCAATCACAATGCAAGGTAACTATGAACACAAACACACACCTGAACTGGAGGAAACATGCATTTTCACAGGTAAGTTAACCGTTCACTTGGCTACCTACTGCACCCTAGAAGATTAAAGCAACAAGGAATACCTTCTTGATTTTTATGAAAGCTACCTGCAGGGTTGGAGGCAAAAACATTGTTCACTAAAGCCCTCCTCTCTTTACGAGTACTTTTGTTCTTATAAGTTTGGGAACATGCTAACAACCATACCCATCAAAAAGGAGAAAAATCCACTCCCATGCACAAATGTATCCATAGAGTAGCTTTTGGCTACCCTTTGCAGTCTTTACACACCCAGTATCTTTTTCGTTCTTTTAACCATTTTCCAGGATTTCTGCTATGGAGTTAATTTGTCTTTAATGGGTATGGACTGCCACTAGCCTCTTAACCTTAAATGACTTAACCTTAAATGACTTAACCTTGGTGAGGCCGCACCTCGAATACTGTGTTCAGTTTTGGGCCCCCCACTACAAGAGGGACATTGAGGTGCTGGAGCGTGTCCAGAGAAGGGCAACGAAGCTGGTGAAGGGTCTGGAGCAGAAGTCTTATGAGGAGCAGCTGAGGGAGCTGGGGTTGTTTAGCCTGAAGAAAAGGAGGCTGAGGGGAGACCTTATTGCTCTCTACAACTACCTGAAAGGAGGTTGTAGAGAGGTGGGGGTCGGTCTCTTCTCCCAGGTAACAAGTGACAGGACGAGAGGAAATGGCCTCAAGTTGCGCCAGGGGAGGTTTAGACTGGATATTAGGAAATTTTTCTTCACCGAGAGGGTTATCAAGCATTGGAACAGGCTGCCCAGGGAAGTGGTGGAGTCGCCATCCCTGGAGGTATTTAAAGGACGTTTGGATGAGGTGCTTAGGGACATGGTGTAGTGGTGGTTTTGGCAGTGTTAGGTTTATGGTTGGACTCGATGATCTTAAAGGTCTTTTCCAACCTATATGATTCTGTGATTCTGTGACTATAATTCCTTATAGAAAGTGCTGGCAATTCTCCTATGCCTTCAATCCAAGAACTTCAGAGTTCCTATGATAAACTAATCAGTTACAACACTACTCTAAAACCCTCTGGCAGCACAATCTGCATATCTTCAGATTTAACATATTTCCATCTCAACTTTTGCAATGCAGGAAATAAAGTCCTGGGACTGGATTTTATGAAATACACAAATTCCATTAGTTTCCAAATCACTTGGGCAAGTATGAACTTCACTTGTAAAGAAAAAGACAAAAAAAACCTTCAAAATCATGTTCAGCTGAAGTAATTTCATTAAAAAAAAAGATGGTACATTCCATCCCTACAGAAGACTCTTTTAAGTTATTTTTTC
Organism: Mycteria americana; assembly: GCF_035582795.1. Classification (NCBI taxonomy): domain Eukaryota; kingdom Metazoa; phylum Chordata; class Aves; order Ciconiiformes; family Ciconiidae; genus Mycteria; species Mycteria americana. The sequence goes on from NC_134372.1 coordinate 18,541,369, forward strand.
TTCTTAAAACAGTTGACTTTGTAAAGAAGCATGAGAATTTTTTTTTCTTTATACACTGACTTCTAGGAAGACTGGTACTCTCTAAACATTTCACATAATCTAGTTCAATAGGAAAAAAGAAAAACCACCTTAAAGTCCTCCACCTAGGAGAAAATAAGCCCATGCAACAATTACGGGTGGAGCACTGACTGACAAGGGAGTTGCTTTGCAGAAAAGGATCTTGGAGTCCCATTGGGCCACAAAGCATCAGCAGTGTGCCCTTGCAGCAGTGAAGGCCACCCTTGACCAGACTGTACTACCAAGAGTGTAGCCAGAGGGGTTTAAGAATTTGAAAGAATGGACTAATGTCTTGTATTCAGGATTTGTGACAGTTCACCTGCAATACTGTATCCAGTTTCAGGCTCTCCAGTACAAGAAAGGCATTGATACATTGGAGAAAGTGAAGTAAAGGGCCACCAAGACTGTCAGGAAGCTGTAGCTTTCAAATGGCATTCAAACAGTATGGCATTCAAACAGAGGCTGAGAGCTTGTTGAACTTAAATAAAAGGTTAAGGGGAGATCTTACTGCAGTCTATAACTACCTAGTAGGTAGGAGAATATAGTCCCCCTTCTCTGATCTCCAGTAAGATCAAGTCATATGTGGAGGAACATTAGTAGAGAAAAAACAAGCCCTGCCACACCACAAGTTCTTGAAAGGATTCAGAAATATTCTGCATAGCTTCAGTAACGAGTACTGCACACGAGTACTGCACAGAGTGTATTAAGACAGTAATACTGGGATCCAAGTATCCATTTGATATTGCTTGCTATCCATGTTAAACCAGAATAACAACAAATTTACAATCCAACATTTAATAATTTTTGTTGCTGTTGTTGGATAGCACCACATGTATGACACTGGATAGTTTCAGTCTCTGGAATAATTTAAATAGTAATTAAATAGCCACACAATAGCTGGAATGTGCAAGTTCTGTGCTGCAGTCCATCACATTTTTGTAGCACACCTACACGATACAGCTTTTAATTCAAACAAATTAGATCGTTGGTTCTGATTACAGAAAGCTCTCGGGTATGACTCATTGTTTTCTTTGTCTGAACAATGAGAAAACTGATTTTAGAGGTTAAGTGCCCTAATTTTGTGAATAAGCTATCCATTCTTAAGCCCATTGCAGTAGTGCTTGGTTAATAACCCACATTAAGTGTCCAAATGACCTGGAACTACTTGCAGGCAACACACTTCTGTCCTCATCCTTATATAAAAATAAGAAAAATGACTTGGCAAACTTTAGGTGTTAAAAAACACCATGAAAAAAAACTACCTTTTGCAACTTGTGCAGTGGCCAAATTCCCCACTGAGCAGATTGCTGTTGAAAGTAGTACCCAAGACCTGCAGAAAGCAGCACAATGGACTGAGTAATTCAAGTACTCTGTTTCTTCCAAGGAAATACATGTTTGTCCCAGCCTGTGGGAACTCCTGATTAATTATTATAGTTTGTAGATTTATTATATATAAAGGAAGTGTTATGCTGGCAGAATAATGTTCTAACAGTACATTTTACACTTCCATGCCCTTCACCTCTGTCCCCAAAGTTTTGTGGTTATTCTTTATGTGCTCCAGATCTCACTTGATAGTGTCATCTGTGCCCTTGTGAAAGATAAAGAGAGCCTGCAGAAAGAATAAAACAGGTCAAGAGGTTGTACTGGCACAACCTCATGTGCCAGTACACAAATACAAAGCGTATGAAACAAGCAGGAAGAGCTAATGTTTTGATTACAGATGCAGAAATACAACACCATTGGAATAACTAACATGGTGGGATAGCTCTTGTAGTCGTAGGTATGCTTGGTGATGGTTGAATAGAGGGTTCTCAGTAAAGATAGGTGAGGAAGAGAAGGAGAAGAGGCTGCCCTTCATGTGAAGGAGCAGCTCAAATGTCTGGAACTCCTCTATGGACTGGGCGAGGGTCCCACTGAATGTGCAGGTCTGGATCACAGGAGAGGTCAGTGAAGGTGCCATTATGGTAGGAGTTTGTTACCAACCACCCACTCATGGTGGAGGGAACTACACTTCTCTTTAAGCAACGGGAGGAAGTCTCCAGATCACAGACCCTGGTTCTTATGAGGAACCTGAATCTCCCTGATATTTGCCAGAAAGGCAGCACAGGGGTAGGCAAACAAGTCAGGAGGTTTCCAGAGGGTGTCAGACATAGCTTCCTAAAATAGATGCTAGATGGGCCAACCATGGGTTAAATTTCCCTGATCTGCTACTCACAAATGATTAAGTGGTTGGGGGTGAGATATTCAGTAGAATCCTTGGCTTTATTGATCATGAAACAATGACATTCAAAATGCTGAGGGGTGTGAGGAGGGTAAGTAGCAGAGCATAGACCCTGGACTTCAGGAGAGCAGAATTCAGTTTTGCAGAATTCTGAAACTTCTCAGAATTCAGAGGATTGATGGGGGACATCCTGTGGGAAGCAGCCTAGAATAACCTTAGCACAAAAACACTCCATCCAGATACTGAAGAAAATGAGCAGGTGTATCAGAATACCACCTTGGCTAAACAGGCATCTCGTGACTGAGCTCCAGTGCAGAAGGGAGGGTATGATACACAGGAGTACAGAAACATTGCCCAAACATTAAGTAATGGTATTAGGAAAGTCAAAGCTCAGCTAGAGTTCAAACTGGCAAGGGTCATGAAGAAAAGCTTCTAGCAGTACATTAGCTATAAAAGAATAAGGAAGATATGATGGTTTAGTGAGAGACTGAGGTGCTCAATGCCTTCTTTGCATTAAGTCTTCACTGACACAGTCTCCCAAGTCTTTGTGTCTAAAGACAAGGTTCAAGGAGGAGAGGAACAGCTAGTAGTGGCAGAGGATCAAATCAAGCATCTCTTAAGAAGTCCTGACCCTTACAAGCCTGTGGGAACAGACAGGATGCTTCTGTTGGTGCAGAGAGACCTGGCTGATAAAGCGCAGCCTTGCTGTGACATCTCTGATACAGGTAAACATTACATTTGTCTTCAAAAAAGTTAAAAAGAATGATATTGAGAAGTGCAGGCTGGTCAGCATCAGCTTCATTTTGGTCCCTGGAAAAGTCAATGCAAATACTATTAAAAGCAATTTCTGGGCACACAGAAGAGAAGATGACTAAAAATAGCCAACAGATTTACCAAAGTTAAATCATGCTTGACTAACCTGACTGCCTTCTATGCTGAAACCACATCTGTGGATTAAGGGAGAACAGTGTCTTTCTCAACTACACTGGGAATACTATGTCCAGTTTTGGGCGACCCAGTCCAAGAAAGATGCTAATAAACTTGAGCAAGTCCAGTAAAATATCACTGAAATGATCAAGGGACTTGGCTACATAAGATGAGTCTGAGGAAGCTTAGCTTGTTTCATCTGGAGAAGGGCAGGCTTTGGGTGACTGAAGAGCAGTCTTCCAAAACCGACAGAAGGGTTACTCTGAAAATGGAGCAAGGCTCTTTACTGAGGTATGCAGCATAAGATATACAATGATCATAAATTGAAATAGGGGAGATTCTGGCTATTTACAAAAAAAACCTTGTTACTATCAGCAGAGTCAAGCTGTGGAACAGGTTGCATAATGGTGCTGTGGTTTTCAAGACCCAAGTGGGCAAATCCCTGCGTAACCTGGTCTGAATTCCATGTTGACCCTGCTTTGAGCAGAAGCTGGACTAGGAGACCTCCTGAAGTCCCTTCCAACCTTAAAGATTCTATGATTCCACATTATCTACAAAGAAAAGGGTAAAACATTTATTGGGTTTTGTTTTGGGGGGAGGTGAGGGGTTAGTAGAAAGCTTTATATCTGAAGTACAAAGAAAACTATAGAAAATACTTTAAAATACAGTTGCTACAGAAACATGATTTAATATGAAGAAGCCAGGATGTGTACATTAAAAAGAGAAAGAAGTACAGTACTGTGTCATATTAGCTTAAGCATCATTTTCATTCATATAAAAAAAACCCCAAGCTTAACAGCTGCATATACAAAAACTTCATTTTTTACTTATTTCTTTTCAGTTCTTGATTTTATTTAACCATTCCTACTTAACTCCTTTAACTGTAGTTCATCTTTCACATCCAACATGCACTAGCTGGTTGTATGGACATTAGGTGGTTACATCAGTCTAGTGCTATTCCAACAAAGACAAAGCAGTTATACAGGCAGAAATCAGACAACGTTAAACATTCTTTGGGCCATATTTTCACTCAACTATCAAATGGACAATCTCATCAGGATATGAAATAGATATGTGCCTGCACTTTAATCTTCATCACTTTTGGACTTCAAAGGTTACCCAAATGAATTCATATTCACTATCTCAAATAGGAATACCTTGTAAATCAATGTAAAATATAGCCTGTGATAACTGAACTTCAGAAAAATCTGGTAAGAACTATGAGCATTCTTCAGAGTTAACGTCATTACTACAATTTATGGCAAACACTTATACTTTCCCAAAATGTTAATAATTTCTCCGGTGTGTTTAATGCTAATTTAATGTTAATTGAGGACTTCTAGAACATAATGCAATAAATAAAGTGGGAAACACAGACTGACAAAAATGACTGTCTTTCATGAGATTGTTTTTCGCCCTGACTCTTCTACACACTTGTCTTTTTTTGTCGGTTTTGTGTTTTTAATTCTATACACAATCAATCACAACAGGCTCGGGGTGGGGGTGGGGGGGGAGCACATAAACTTCAGCAAAATTCACATTGCTTTATTCCAGAAACAATATCTGATGTTTGCATTTAAGTCTGTATTTCACTTAACTATGTAGTACATGACTGAATATTACGCAGTGAAGAAATTGATATCTCTTTAGGTGCTCTTCACTAATACAGACAATTTGATGATAGGACTTGAAAATAGGACTTGAAATATTTCACACCTGCTTCTGACTGCTGTAATTTTTGATGAGTTGCAAAAAAAGTTCTATCAACAGAAGAAGGATTTTAGTGAAGCCTGACATGAAAATCAAGCCTTGATTTCATCTCCTTGCTCACTTTCAGACATGTACAGACTAGAAACTCTTCCCAGGTGACCTTTTCCTGGAAAGGTAAGAGAGATCTTTGTTTGTGTTTGGGGGTTTCTTTGTTGTTGTTCAGGGTTTTTTTTAATTTAACAAGCATCCCATTCCACCAACTCTATCCCTTCCAAGAAGTACCACACTGAGTGTACGTCTACTGTAGCCACTAAGGAGCAGATTAAGCCAAGAAGTTGCAGTAAAAGATGTAGGAGAGTTTTAATATGTAAAATGAAATTTTGAAGGAAGTTGTGTATTGACTTGACCAAGTTAGCATCCAGATGTTACAACCACAAGCAATTTTCTTCCTTCTCAAGTAGATTCCCACCTTCTCTGTCCCACGCTGTCCTCCTCCAGCTTTTGGTTTTCAACAGTTGACTTGCTGAAGTGAAGTTGAATTGATTTCACAATGTTTGCTAAATGAACACAAAACTCAAGTTTTTCTAAACAAGACTTGGCACACATATTTGATGTTTCAAGTTACTGAAACTACTCATGCTTATAAAACCACTTTGCACTAAGCCTATTACATACCTACGAACTATGGAAGAACAACTGTGGAAAATATCTATTCTATTAAATGAAGTTAATAGCAACTGGGAGTAATTCATTTTCAACTTCTAAAAAACTTCATAAGCATTTAGCTAAAGAACTTCCCAGGAAAAAAACCAACAAACAAAAACCAAACAAACCACAACCATAAAGCAAACAACTGCCAAAAAAATCCATAAAACAGTTTTGATTGCTCCTTATCTTTTGCTGCCTTTTCATACGTTATCTACTAAAACTCACAACTCCAAAGGATCATTGGGCTGTTTCTTATGCTTTCACATTCTTATCTGAGAAACTTATATCCAGATGTGTGTTTTCATCTCACTCTGAAGAACCAGCCTTTGCCTGAGGGTTTTATTTCTCAATATCTATTTCCCCTTCTGGAAAACAAGTTTTCTTTGCTCAAGAATTTTACTTCTGTGATTTGTTTCACCACTTCATTCTTGTCTCCAGCTTACCTCCCTACTGCATTTATTTAGGCATTTCAGAAACGCTCAATTGCTTCCCTGTACTGTTTCCTTACAATGAGTTCTCTTTTTTGCTCCCCAGCTATATTCTTAAAACACCATCTCTAACCAGTTCTACCACTTCAAGAGGATGAGACGGCTAGCCTCTTCTCATCACTCTACAACTATTTCAGAGAAACTTGTGACCCAGAAGTTCCCACCTTGCTAAGTGATGCTGTAACCACCGCCACCCTCACCAAGCAAAGATCTTTCATCCAGGTTTTTCCAAAATCAGCATTTCAAAAATGTACTTAATATAATGCCTCCCCAGTCTAACCAAAACCATCACACAGATGAAAGACAAATTTGGGGAAAATCCATAAGTTAAGGTCCCACTAAAGTCCAGGCAAAACATGCTTTATGACTAACAGGAAGGCACAAGACATTTGAACTGCTTTCAGAATGCAGCTTTTTCTTGCTAAAATTTCTGAGAGTCATATTTAAAGACTACAACTGTTTTAATTAAACATTAGTGTCTCCATATCTGTGGACAACCAGCACACATATAAGCAGTGATTAATTTTAATGGACTTGATGTCATGTGACCACATTTGTTATATGAGCTTTATATGCTATGTATCATATTCTAAAACAGAGAGAATGGGCAATCAAACCTTTGGCAGACAAGGATTCTGTGCTGTTTGCTATTTTCAGATAGTAAGGGGGGAAAAAAATCAATGTAAAGCTAAATTATATTCTTACATAGAGCTCTGGCTAACAATTGAGAATTTCTTTGGTCATTCATCTTTGACAAGACAGCATGTCCCAAGGAACGTGATTACTAAAGTCTAGGGAAATGTCTTTCATGTTAGGATGAGCTTTTTGGAATCTCTAAAGAAAAACTAAAGTTAGGAATTTGAATCTTTTCTACTTTGGGGCAAGTTGTTTGTGGAGAAAGCTTTTCCAAGTCAAGTTTTTGTATTTTGTATTACGTAATATACGAAACTATATCTACTGCTAATGCTAATAACCATTTTTACCAGACAGACTGAGTACTTCTCAACTGAGTACTTCTTCAACTTTAAAAGCTGCAAAAATATCTGAAGAAGTGTTCATTATTTACCAGTGCATACCCAGAGAAAATGTCAGTGAAAACAATACAGTAGGACAGTTTTGCCGAACTGACTTAAAATATTTCATTTTACTACAACCTGAGAAAGTGCATAAGAGTCGCTAGTTACTGTCTGTATCTTTTGAAACTGTCAAGGTTATTTATTAGGGTCCCATAACAACATAAGCCAGTAATACCTTACAATCTACTAATACATTTATTTTGTACAAGTTAACTAACACATTCCTTACCAGCCACAGGAATAAAGGAAAAAGACCAACTGAAAAACCAAGGATTAAGAAATAGTCCTCTAACTATATGTATGCACAAGACTGCACCTATGCCTCTGTTTTCAGCATGTTATTTCCATAATAGTTAAATGCTTAGCTTTTGAAACATTTCATGAGAATGTTCATTCACATATTCTTCCCCTCCACTCTGGGCCCCTCCCCCACTAGTCAAGCAGTCAGCCTTGACAAAATCTAGCTCTTGGAAAGAAGAGTTTGGAGCCAGAAATTAAAAACTGCATTTTACAGTGCTATGATTTTGGAGATCAGAACCTCAGATTCACTAATATGAAATTTATTACCATTTCTGTTATCTATACCTAGGAGCACCCTTACAACAGCTCAAGATTTCTTCATGTTAAGTGTTGTACAAACAAAGAAGTCCCAAAGGGCTTTCAGCAAAGACAAAAAGAACAAAGGGACGAAGAGAAGCAGATGAAACAGTACTGATCAGAACAGCAGGCACTGTCCTGAACTCTAAAGCAGCCTAATTGCATTACATATTTTTAACCGATATAATGAAAATTACAGCAAATTTAAAATTTTGCAAAGTGACCTTTCTTTTTTTTAAATGAGGACAGTTCCTCCCAAATAAGAGCATCGGAAGGAAAAAAATAAAAAGTCTGTCAGAAATGGAGTTCATCACCATTCCCCCCCCCCTTCTACAAGCATGTTCACAGGCTGTTAAAATGTGTTACTGATCTCCAAATCATTAACCTCCAGAGCAGTTTATCCCTCCACTTACATGGAGCCCTGGTTGAAATAGAACCACTGATCTTCTGCCCATGTAGACAGGAACAACTGTGAAGGTATACAAATAAAACATTCTGAAAAATTACAGGCAACTGATTTGTCTTGTTCTTTTGGATGATAGCCTGTGTGTACAGTCACAGCATAATGTCACTACAATATCCCCACACAACAGAAGAGGGTTAAAGTCTCTCCAATTAAACTCCTAAATCACAGAATCACAGAATCATATAGGTTGGAAAAGACCTTTAAGATCATCAAGTCCAACCGTAAACCTAACACTACCAAGACCACCACTACACCATGTCCCTAAGCACCTCATCCACACGTCTTTTAAATACCTCCAGGGATGGCGACTCAACGATGGCACTAAATATAGCATCACTGCTAAAAGCCTTGCACCTCAAACTGGAATGAACACAGGTCCACATAGCAGTCAGTGAGGTATCAACGATAAGAATGCTACCTCCCAAAATTCTCAGTGTTGCTTGGACTCTAAACACATTTAATAGGTGTTTGAGGGTCTTCATTAGTAACCTGATACTACTTCCACAAGGTTGATTCTTCACCATGCAACTGAAGTAGGAAGGCAGTCATACCGGCCTCTCTGCAGGAAGCATAGGGGGGTCTCCCAATAACTTCTTATGTCAAAGGGACTTAAGAATCATTTCTGCAACAGTATTGCAAGTTTTCAGGGAAGCATAGGTAAAAGTGAGTTGGTGAGCAATACAAATTCTGAAATCAATTTAGAAGTAGATCTCAGGTAAGTCTTGCAGATTGCTTGATGGAAAGTCAGGACAAGACCAGCTTTAAAACACTGAGTTTTCTACCTCATTTTAACTGAACTGATGTTTATTGAAAATGCTCCCTTCATCAATGGCAGAAAAGGAAAGAATATCGCCATTGGTTAAAATGATTTCCACCTGAGGGACAAAATTAAATTAAGGTCTCAGAAAAAGAAGCAACTCACAGATAGAAAAGTAAAAATCTAATTAAAAGCTCCAGCATTCTATCAATCATAGGATTAGAAACATACATTGCAGCCAAACAGATGGTGTAAAACCGAAATACAAGACAAATTTATTCTGACAGAGACAACTGACAGACCAGCTTCAGTTGGGGTAAAAAAAAAACAAAAAAACCCCAAAAACAACCCCAAAAAACACCAAAACAGAAAAAAGCTGAAAATAACTGCAGAGAGGTAAGAATCAGCTTCTTAAACTCTCTTTTCTACAGAGATGGCCCTCAACTCATCTGAAGTTTACTCTTAAGTACAAGACCACAGACCTGTTCCCCTTATGTAAATAGGTAGATAGATCTTTTATGTATTTAGGATCATTAGAAAAGACTGTCAGTTGCTTACAAGGCCATTTCTCAATGGGGAAGAAGTAGTTCTTGCCATTGATGAGAGCCATTCAAGATCTTAAAAGATACATCTGACAGGACAATATTGAAAACAGATTTGAAAAGAGACAGAGCATTACAGATCTCTGGAGAAAAGACTTTAAAAAAACTGAAAACAGAATAGCTTGGGCCATGTTGCAACCAGAATATTACTAGAACCCAGCCATTTCTTATCCTGAAAATTACTTAAAAACAAACAAAAAAGTCAAATTGATATAGCCTTACACTGGCAAGCAAAACCTGTTAATGAGCTTAAAAGGGATGCAAGTGACAACAGCAGCCCCAAGCCAAAATCCATATAGTATTATAATAATGCACTTGAATCAACAAGAATTAATAGAAACTCCCTGTCACCCAAGGAGCAGAAAGGAGCCAAGGATAGCCATTCTACCAGCCTATGTCAGACTTCACAAGAGGATGGGGCACAAAATTTACCTCTGTCATGATAACATTTTCTGAACACCACTGCTCTATACATCGTGTAATAGGAACGTAAGGACAATCACCTGAAGAAATCTTTGCCACACATTACTTCTAGTCATTCTCCGTGATGTTGCCAACATTATTTTTCTTCAAAAAGCTTTGCCATTTGAAGTTCACTTTAGCTTTTCTCCCCAAAGTTATCTTGACTCCTTTCCTTCTTCACCTGAAGTTAGAAATTTGCTTTGTCTCAACTTGAAGAGGACAAACAACACTGCTTTGTCTTGCAGGAGCGAAAATTAAGAGAAGCCCCTTTAGGGAGCTGTGGAACTGCAAGACAGAGGATGTGCATGTTGGTTCCTACAGCTGCCATCATCAAGCATCCACCAGCAAGCTGGCTCTACTTAAAACTAATACATGATCTGCTAGCACTGGAGAAACACACTTGATCACAGTCACACTTTCTCCCCAGCCATAGAGGATCAGCCACTCTTGAAAGGGGTTTCAATACTGAGCCAAAGAAATTCTTTACCTGATCCAGTATCTGTCTGTAGTTGCAGAGGGCAAACAGGTGAAAGAAGTCCTAGTATTTAGTACCTAGTACTAAGAAGTACTAGGTTACTTATGAAGAACATTCTAAAACCTCTTCCTGAGGTTAACACAACATTTGAAATAATTCAATATTTGTAGTATTACAAGACACAGTGAAGCTTACATCAAGACCAAATTCCAGCAGCAGACCTGCACTTCATATAAGGCATTTGAGTGTTTCAGGTTAACTTAGAAGGGAAGAATCATCCCTTTAATTACAAAGAGTTTGCTATAGTGTAGTACCTCATAAGGCTGGAGGCACTTTTGAAGACAAAAGAGGTTCCAGCGCTTGCAAGTTCACCATTATTCTGAATCGGAAACAGCTAGTCAAGTTACTTCAGTAACAAGACTTAGTTATATTTTGTACGTTCAAATTCAGAGAAAGAGAGCAAGTAAGGAAAAATTAAAATATAAAGAAAATCAGGAATTACTGTGTGGAGGAAGGTGATTTACTTCTTCATTAAATATTTTTTTAAAAAATCCTCAAATTAAATTCTTTCATTTGCTTCAGAAATTACTTGAGCGGTCAACTGCAGTCCTCAGCCAAAGTGAAAGAGAGCTCAATTCAAGTTCAGTCTTTAGAAAATTTATCTGAACATTACACCACCCTTAGTTGGTGTAATATGTGGAAAACAAAGAGCAACACAGTTGACTAGGAAAGGATCCTGACACATTTCAACTTTGAACTCTAAGCAAAACAGTTTTCCATTAAGTTCTAGTGAATCAAGTGTAAGCCAACATAACTACAATATCAACCAATGGCTTCTATTCTCCACCTTTGTTCAGAAATAATTAAATCTTACAATCATGGAAAAATGGATCCCACTAAACTACCACCAGGCAAAAAGCTATTAATTTTAAAAGACCAGCTGCAGCAACAGGCAGCCAAGGGAAATCAAGCACTGTGGGCACCACAAGACCTACATCAAGAGTTCTAGAAAAATTAAGCTTCAAGTCATTTGAGCTATTAATTCCCGGGAGGGAATACATCCCGATTTAAGTCTGAGGAATAGCTTAGGAAGCCGAGGAATAGCTTAGATACTACTGAAATGCAGACAACAAATCATATCAGATGTTAATGTCCATACAGGTTATTTTTGTTTTAAACATAACTGGAAATGGTTGAACTAAAAAAAATAAAAAAATAAAAAAAAATGCTTGGCAGTGACATTCCAAAAAACTGCTAATAGTACTCACTATGAAGGTCAAATGACTTCATAGCAATCACGTTACAAGTGACAGACAGTGTACAAACATGGATTTTTATACAGATTACTGTAAGAATAAAAGAGTATTAGGATTTACTTATTTTTGGACTCACAATCCATCTATACAGGTAAGCTGTACCGACTTTGGTACACACTTCCCCAAACTCATACACACACAAATTCCAGGGGGAAAAAAGCAATACTCATCATCTATATTTTAGAACTTCCTAAAAGACAACAGCTGTTCTTTAGAGGGGCAACTTTCCTTTCACCTAATTCTTTTGCATGAATCAATACTCAGCTGCCAAAGCAAGAATATGAAAACAGTGAATAGTCTCAGAGCAACTCACTAAAAAAATTCTGCAGTAAGTAGTCTGGTCCCTTTGATCTCAGAATTTCATCCAAATTTGTGCAAACAAATACAGACAACATGGCAACGGCCACTATTTGCTTCTGTAGCTACCAAATTACAATAGCTAATTTCATCCTCCTTCCCGTTTCCATCACTTCAAAACAAGGTAGCGCAAGACTCTGATCCTATACAAGTCCATGTCAATGTCCAGTCACACACAAGTAGTCAGCGTTAAGTTAGTAAAGGGAAGTAGCCAAATTAAATTAAGCCACTCAGTCAAGTTTTCCCAGGATCAGTACCTCCGAGAGCAAGCTCTTCGAAGCCAAAGCCATGTATGTCTACTTATTGACACATGACCTGGGGCGGGGGGAGGGGAAAGGCTCCATGCAAGGTTTTGGAGACTATTACTACACAAATGATTGGTAATCCCTAGTGGGAAGAATTCTAGAAAAACAGAATGTCAATGTAAGAGTCGGTATAATTATATTTGCATGTGTTTAACATTGCGTTCTGCAGTAATATGGAAGCATTCAAGACAGAAGCCTAGATTTAATTTGGAGACAAAATTGAGGAAGTTGAAGACTTATTACAAGCCAGTGCAACTTCAGCAGCTACACGCACCTAGGCCAAAAACACCATAATAATATATTTGTATAACAGAAACCCCAGACCACATGAAAACTCCAGAGTAAGCAGATGACTAAGCTTCTAAATTGCACCTAAATGTGGACGCACTCAATTTAGCTACTCAGACAATGCACAGAACAGATTAGTCTTGCAAGCTTTATCAACTGAGCAAGGTAAAGAATGCTTCTAAGGAAAAGACAAAACAAAACAACGATTAACACAAGAGAGCTATCAATTAAACAAGAATCTAAGCCACCAAGTATAAATTCATCAAGAACTCAAACATGGCTAAATTCTCCAAAGAAACTTTTTTTAATATATTTTTTTTATTTATATATATATATATATATAATGTGCTCCTAAAAGACAAGGAGATAACTAGACATGAACGGAAGGAAAAACACAAAGGCTTATGCTTCATATTCAAACAGAAAGCAGATATTGACCCAGAAGACTTCTGAGCAGTTTCTCCCTATCGCTTGTTCCTTTCAGAGCTGAAGAATACAACTGTCAAGCAGGTGACTTTGATCTGCTCACTGCATTTACACATCGTCTCAAACTAAACTTGACTATCAGCATTATTAAGTGTTATAAAAAGCCACATGTATAATATTTTACTTATATAGAAAACATTTCCACTGAAGAAAATTACATAAATAGAAAATCACATATAAGAACTGAAGCGCTGCTAAGCAAACTCTGATTAGAGGAGTTTGATGAAGTAATCCTAAGGAACTTTTCAGAAAGGTAAAAGATTCAAGATTTTTATGGATGTCTTTACATATTCTTAATTTCTAAACCCTAACTTCTGCTTTCTTTATTAGCACAAAACATCTTATCAGTTGCATAGCTTAAATAAAAGAATCACTGTACCCATCCCCAAAATTTAACTATTAAATTATTAGTTTTCTCCACAACACAAAAGGTCTATAAACTTCTTTTTTTGGTAGGATGTTATGTTATTTCGCAAATGTGGAATGGATCAGTAAATACTAATGAAAAGCCACAAGGTCAGCTATATCATCCTGCTCACATACAAGGTCCTCTGTGGAGCATCACATCTTGCAATTTGGGGAAAAGTCTTAGACCTAATTTCATGTCTCATTTCCTGTGCGAGATGATGGCTATTCTGAGGGTTCCTTCTCTAGAACAAAGGTAAATGGAAGGTTACTCCTTGGAAATGACAAATATTTGTTTCACCACTTATTTTCTCCAGACTGAGTCATTTCTTTGTGCAGTAGTATACAACGTTCACCTCTTTTTAGCTCCTCACAAAACCTAACTAGGCAAAAGCTTCAATCTATACCACACAATTAGAAGACTATCATAGAACGTAATAACAACGTAAACAGCAACGCAAACCTAATACTACTTGCTATATTTGTAAAGCTACTATTAAAGACAAATCTGTATAAAAAAAAGTTTAGGATAGTTTTACAACTCTTTCTGGGATCGCTGGTTAATTTGTGGATTCCCTTGAAGACAGAAATCACAGGTACAACTCTTTACAAAAATTACACCTTCAAAGCATTCAAAAAAAAAAAGAAAATAAAATAAAGCATGCATCATATTTCTCATGAAGCAGCTCTGGTGATGCCCATTTCTTGGGGTATCAGAAGATGATCACTAGTTCATTTAATAGAACTTCTCAATAAGAATTTGGTTTTTTCCCCCTAAAGAGATTTCCCATTTTTTCCTTAATGTTATATTTTCAGTTTTCCTGGGGTTTCATATTAACACAGATTAAATATTATTTAAACTTGGCTCCACTAGCCCAAACAATCTGTAACGTTCATACAAACATAACTCTAAAAGCTTAGTGGCAAAATATTTTAAGTGGTGCCATTAGATTGCTTATTAATTAAAGCAAAAAGTTTCCAACTTGAACAGGTATGCAGAATTTTTAGCTCAAGAGAATGCAGAAAGAAGTTAAGACCTTTTCATAGCATAAGAGTCTAAAAAAGTAACTTGGTGTGTGGCCATCAAGAAACTTGTTAAAATTACCTTCCCAACATATAAACATTTCTCTGAGATTAAAAATACCTTTGTCATTTCAGATATAATCAATTTGGTTTTACTTACAGGTTAAACAAACTAGTTAAAGACTACACATCAACCCAGTGTTATGTCATAAATAGTTACAGGTTGCTGTGGACCACAGAGAAAAATGAGATACTCTGATATATCCAGTGGCTGACTGATGGCACCAATGAGCAGAATTTAGACTCAGAGGAATATAAAGTCTTTTTCTCCCTACTGCTTACATTAGAAAATTCATGTTAGTGCAATTAGTAGAAATCTAGATTTGAAAGAATTGACATAAGCTTTAAAACACAGTTGTAACGAAGATGACAGCGAACACTATAAAAACAGTGAAAGGCTCATGATGAATGAACAGAATAAAAAGTGAAGACAGTATTTAAAAATCTGGAATAATGTGTTACTACATGATCCTCTGCATGCTTTTTCCACAAGGTTTCAGCCACTGAATGGTCCAATAATACACTATTTTAAAAAAACAAACCAAACAAACAAAACATCCAACACAGCTACATTTCACATTTATCAGTAGTA
Organism: Mycteria americana; assembly: GCF_035582795.1. NCBI lineage: Eukaryota > Metazoa > Chordata > Aves > Ciconiiformes > Ciconiidae > Mycteria > Mycteria americana. Next base: position 18,556,747 of record NC_134372.1, read on the forward strand.
TATCTCTGAGGTTAAAAATTCAAACAGAATATTGTGAAATAGCTACTATTGTTCTTCATGCAGCCATTAATCTAAATTTTAAATCTATAAATAACACCAAAAATTATCAGGACCAAGAGCACAGTGATTACACTTTCTTTCATTCTTTTTAACACTTAACATACCAAGGCCAAGAAACTCACTCTTTTGGCTTCACTTCTTCCAGGAGGCAAGGCAAGTTAACATCTCTATTAAGTACATTCTCACAAATGAAACCCAGTAACAAAATGAATTCAGCCCCCAATGAATTTGTTATCAAATTACCATTTTTAAATTCTTCTCAGGTGGCCAATTAACCTTGCATTTGTGAATCATTTTAACCTGAAATTTAAAAGTTTAATTCTAGCCCTTGACTCTTAAAACTATGCAAACACACCTCACCAATGAAGCATACAAAACATTTGTGTTACCACACTAACTTACTCTGACTGGCTTGGTATACTACTTTGGTAGTGGTTTATTGTGGGGTTTGTTGTTTCGGGGTTGGGGAGCTTTTTTGTCCCTAAACTGCCAGGTTGCCACCCATCAATTTTAGAGCGTACACAGTTTCATGCACCGAAGTTAAGCTTTCTATAATACTGACATCTGAAAACTATTGTTCACACAGCTGGGGTTAAAAAGAAGGCTGATACGGCCACAAAACATTAAAGATGGTAGAAGAGTGTAGTACGAAATCTGCATATTGCTATCATTTAAGAACTCTCAGCACTATAAAATTAATTTAGAAACATTCAAGGATGCTATAAAATTTCATTCCGAGACAGAACTTCGCCTTTAAGAGGACTCTATGCACAAAAACTTTGTTTGCTTAGTAATCTCATCCAGCTTGCTTTCTTGGAGGAAAAATTGCTTGAGACTTTGAAGTTTCCCCAACTCTATGACCCAGAAGGAAATAAAATAAGAAGTCAGGCCATACAATCTACAGCACTTGCTTACAAGTTCAAAAACATTTTAAGTTATCAGCTAATCCACATAAGGCACAACTAACTGCACTTTCCTGAGGTCATCCGTGGAGCCCAGTGCAGAGCCGCGCTGAAGCTCTGTTTAACATTCCATTCTGGCCATCTTCATATCTAGCACCGGGCATTCTCTGAAATATGCCATATGCTATGCATTAAGCAACGTCAGAGATGCCGTCCTCTGCACCAAGCAAGTGCCAGAACTGTATCAGAGAACTGAAGTTTGCTTTCAGCTTTCTCCTTAGAAACTTCAGCAAATAGAGTCAACTAAAAAATTCACGAGAACTTATGATACAGAAGATTTACTATGAGCACATTCATTACATTCTCCCATGCTGAGGTTGGGAGCACCCTGCAACATTACACTGTTATCATAAACTCTGAAGTAGATTAAAAATTAAATAACCAGCTTCCCCATAGCAGTTTAAAACAGAAATTAGAGGCTGCTTTAATATGACTTCTTATCCATTTGAATTAATTTATGGCAGTAGTCGATTTTTCCATGGTGATGAAGTCACCATGCGGAGAAAGTAAGGAGAAACTGCTACTAGCCATCAGGTGAAAACATGCAGGTTTCTAATTGCATTTTAAATTGGTGTTTGCATTGACAATGATTATTGCTGGGAGGACTCCATGTAGAGCTCTAAACTCCATTACAAGCAAGTCACTGCAAAACCCAATCAGATGGTAACTGAAACTGAAAAAACGTGAAACTCTGAAACTGCTTTTAAAAAAAAAAAAAGGCAAGAACAGCAGCAGGATAGCTGTAACTTCTTAAAGGCTCCTCCCCTTCCCTCCTGAAAACATTAATCCGTGTTTGATTACTGAAACTGCTGTTAGTATGTACTCTGCACTTGATAGGCAGGTGTTCAGAACTCATCCCATATGCTTCTACAAGTACTTGAGGAGCCCTTAATAGTTTTTACTTACAGTCTCTCTGCATTCCTGGGAATATCCCTCGGTACAGTTTTGAGTCCTAGTCCATGACAATCCACGTTGGAAGCAATACATGTACATTTATGCGGGCATCCTCCAACAGGCATCCAACTCATGGAGCTCCAAAAGCTCAAGATCATTCCAAGGCACAGAAACGCACTTCTTCCACCAGACAACATGGTTTCTCGATCACTTCAGTGGGTATAAAAGTGTGCGCAAGCAGCCGGCCCTTAAAGATGAAATGCCTCTAAGAAGAAAGGGAAAAGAAAACAAGAGGCTCTTAGTACAGCCCAAGGGAACCCACCACTGCCATCATCGCCGGAGCACCAGCAAACCTTCAAAGGCGCCTGAAAAGGTTATGTTAGGTGGAACGAAGGTGGGGAATTGCCTTTCGGGCTCAGGTTTCTTTCTGTTATCTACGAACGGCACCAGAAGGCAGACAGTTTAACAGAGCTTGAGCCAGATGCGTCCTCAGATGAAAGAGAAACCGGGAGCGGAGGTAAACACACACAAAACATCCATCAGAAGGGGCGGCAATCTCCAAAGCAGCCTCCTCCGCTCTGCATCGCCCCACCTGGGCCGGGCAGGTAACCCGCGCAGGAGATGACTGGGAATTCAAAGCGACCCCGCCGCAAGCTCCTCAGGCGCTCCCTCCCGCCGCTCGGCTGCTGCCGCCGCGGGCCCGCACCCCCGCGCAGGCGGCCGGCGGAGCCGGGACCGGGAGGCGGCGAGGGGAGGCGGAGGGGGCGGAGGCGGCGGCGCTCCCACCCGCTGCTGCGCTCGCCGCCGGCCGGCCGCCCGCTCTCCATTCACTGTGCATGGCAGCCGGGCGAGCGCCCGCGGCACGGTGCCACCCCTCCCCCCTCCCAAAATATCATCCGCAACGCCCATTGGCTGCGGGGGCCCTGACGTCACCAAACGGCTGAACTTTCGGAGCGGAGGGAGGGTGGAAGCGCGGGGGCCGCGCTGCCCCGGCGGAGCGGCCGGCGCTGCGGCGGAGCGGCGCTCGGCGCACCCCTTCCGCGCCCCGCAGCCCCTTCCGCGCCCGGCGCCGCGGCAGGGGAACGCGGCTCCCGTTGTCGGGGCGAGCCGGCCCCCTCCCCCGGTTCGGGTTTCGGAAAGGAATGTGCGGGCTGCGGCCCGGGAACCACCGCCCGGCGCTCCGGCGCTGCGTGAAACGGTCTCAAGTTTCCCCTCTGAGGGGAATTCGCCTCCTTTTGTCTCCCCCGTTCCCACTCCCCGAGTACCCTCTGGCGGCGGAAGGAGGACGTTCACCGTCCGCCGGGGCTCCTGCGAGGGAGGGACGGAGCGGCGTCGCTCACCTTCCCGGTCCGAGCCCTGGGCGCGGGGGGCCGAGGCTGCCCGGAGCAGCTCCGCGCCTCTGTACCTCGCCGGTGTCGTTGCTGTGCTTCGAGCTCTAAACTTCAGCGCCAAGTTGAACTGCAGCAAAGTTTGCTAGGAATAAGGCAAAGCAGGCCGCTTTCACGTGGTAATTCCCTTCTGATTTGACGTAGTTTGAGGCTCAGAACATTCTACCTAAAGTGTACTAAAAAAGTACCAAAAAATGCAGCACTCCCTGAAGATTTGATAGCATTTAGCAATTACTCGGAAAATTGCGAGTCCTGGGAGACAGACAAGAAGGCATTTTTTTAAGGTAAGTCTTAGCCTGTTAACAGGAGGGTTCTCCCTGTAGTACACCATACACGTACAGTGAGCTCCTGAGGCAAAATAAAGATGGTGTATGCACATCATGAAAACCTGTCTGTTTCAAAATACCTAGTTCCTTTTTTTGCACACTTAAAAATGGTTCAAAAGGCACATTTATGCATAACATACTTGGGAACACAGAGAATCTGTTCTTCATCTGCATCACAAGCTCTTGGTCCATGACTATGGAGCCTAGGCTCTGCTCCTGCAGGTAGGGAAAAGTTTTCCTTTCCAGAGTTCAACAAGGATCATGGCCAGCATTACCACGGAACCCTCACATCCCCTCCAAAGATTAGACAAGGCTAAGTTACATCAGGACTCAAGTTCTCAAGTTGTGCTCAAAATGTGTTCTCAGCTTTTTTCTACAAACATAAAAATTTAGTATTTTAAGTGAAGGGCTTGTAGGAAAAAAACACTGTAAGATGTTCACCATAAGATATGGACATGGCATTCCAGTGCGCAGTAGCACATCTTAAATACCTGTTCATTTCTGGCAACATTTGCTTCGTGTTTTGATTACTGAAATCTGTAATTCCTTGAGACGTTCCTGCCCACCTTGATAGCTGGTTTTGCCCAAACCAGTGAAATGTCCCCCTTTACCAGCAAAGCAGCTACTTGTCTACTGCCTTCCCTAACAAGCAAAGACTTGACACTATAAAGCATTTCCCTCTGAAGAGAAATTTGCCAGAGAACACATGCAAGACCACAAGTTAACCTTCACCTCTCCTGGTCTTTGTCAGAAAAAGCAATAAAGTGATTTTCTCATTTTATAGTGAATTATTTACATGAGAAATTTCATTTTTATATAGAAACCATTTTGATCAAGCCTTAAGGTTGAACCACTTGCATGACTAGACCGAAAGCTCAGTTAAGCGGTCCTTATATAGCACTATCCAATGCGAGAAGGCTCAGTGACAAATGACGCAAGGTTTGAAAATAAACAGAGGGACTCAACTGTCACCCCTTTAAGTGGCTGCTTTATGCTGCTTCAGAATAGATTAGAAAATACTATTCTCCCACCTCTCCAAATCTACAGAAACCAAAAGTTGGGGAAAGTGCATGTAATTCTGTCTGGATCTCCAACTGAACCTCTTCTTTCCTGGAGCAAAAGGCAGAGGAAGATCACTTTAGCCTCCAGCATTAACAGATGAAGTAAGGGGCAAAGCCACAACAAACCCCTCTCCAGCCTTACAGTACCCAAAGCAGCAATGATAATTGTATGAGCTTGAACTGTATCTGTCTCCTTTACCCTCTTGAGTGCAAAAGCACAGACAGCTCCAGGCATGTCATTGACACTCATCGCTATCTATTCTGAGGCAAGCACCCTCAATCAAGTGTTAGTCTACAAGAGATCAGCTCTTGAACACGGAACAGCTGGTTCAGACCAGACAAGACAGAAGTTACACTGCTTAGGAAGACAAAGTACTCTGAAAGCTCTGCAGTCTCCTCCACACAGACTGAAGGTATACATCCTTAGCTCATTCAAGCAGTGGAAATACTTTTGTTGGAACCTAACTTTCCTTGGCAGCCAGGCAACGTCATTCCAAAGAAAGACTTTTTTTCCTGTTCTAGTTTACTAGCAAGCATCTTCCCCGCTACAAAGATGGCCATATGGAGAGGCACGCACCCCTCACCTCAGGATGGAAGTACAGAAGCTCTTAGATACTAAGTACATATGATTACAGGTAATGCAAACATCATAGCCTGATTCTATTTTTTTTTTTTAAGTTACTAATGTTTAGCTGTGATGACCTTCAAATTCTAAGAAATGCTGAAAAAACTCCCTAAAAACTCTTTGATGCTGGCAGTCAACATATTCCATGCTTCACTGCTAATCCCCCACAACAAAATTTCCCTGAAAAGGACAAGTGAACCAGAAAAAATGGCAGAAAAATAGATGAGTCAAAAGTCAAGCCTATCCTTGAAGTACGTTTAATTATTATAAAAACTAAGAGGCATGTTTTCCTACACTCCAGTTAAAACAGCTCTTAAAAGGAGATGGTCACATATTCTCAAAACACACCACAGTGAAGCAGAGTGTTGACTCTGCTGTTTTTCCTTCACACATCTACTATGGCTTCTGGCTCCTGGCAATTGCTAGAAGCTGGCAAATGAGTGACTGTTCATACCTCGGTATGGAGTTGGCAGAGGTCAGCACAGCATGTGTTACACAAAACTGCACAAAACAACAGATTATGGAATAAACTGAATCTATAACGTGTTTCTTATTTGTAGTTATACTAATTTAAACAAGTAAGTTATTTTTATGAAGCTATCTGAAGCGGGACAGTTTTTATCCATACTATTTCCTGAAGTATTAGAAAATTCCAACATTTCCATATATGTAAAACTCCTTACAAACAAGATTATTATCAAAGGTGTGCTGTCTACTCAGCAGGGATTTAAATCTTGCCTGCTGCTTCTGCAATAAGAAATGTAGTAATTTCCTTAGAAAATGAGTAGTTCACTGTGTTTAGAACATCTTTGCATCAATTTGGAAACTATTTAATACATAAATATTTTTATTTAACCTATTTGTTTTCAAGTAAGAAAAAAAGTAGTTTTGCTTTTTTCTCGTAGTATGGAAGAGCATTTACTAAACAGATGTTCAGAGTATATTTACATTCAAGCAGTGCTGTCACCTGAGCAGTTCTGTAGCTGCCTTCTCTCTTGAACCTGCCATCAATATCCTCACCGACTCCACCACTACCTCCACCTTGCAATAGTACCCTTAATACCACTTACAGTCTGGAAGAGAGCTGAATTCTGGGAGGAGCAGAAAGGCAGGGTGGACAAAACCAGAAGATCATGACAGCTGCTTGGGGAGAGGTAAGTGAAAGAAAATCACTTCTCTAGGCAATTTTGAACTTCCACCACCTTCTTCACAAAACATGCAAGCACAACGAGTGTTTTAGAGTTAATTTCAAGATACATTTCATGGTGTGGTATGCATAACGTCACCATGTTTCTTGTCAGGGACTTCCCGGGCAGTTATGCATGTGCACACGCTGTGTAGCAAGTGTGACATGTCTGAGAAACATAGGACGCACTGCACTTGTGTTGTCCATGTGGCCTGCACATGTGCAGTAAATCTGATGGCTCCCAAATGCTCGTACTTTTTGCATACACAACAGTCAGTTGTCTAGAGGCCTGATGGGAACTGTAGCAGGGCCTGGTCAGCTGGCTGAAGTCCTGAAATCTGAAAGTTTACGAGCAAAAAATAAGACCCGTCTAAGGAATCCAAGCATATGGTACTGTGGTTCAAGCAACAAAAGACCATCACGGAATCTCATACTGTGCAGGACTACCTGCACAACAGAACAAAGCCTCCACCATCTCCACCAGTAACTAGGAGGGTGGAGAGGAAATGAGTAATTTTGATCGCTTCAAAGGAATCAAGCCTTGAATCTTATCATTTAAGTCACAAGGATCCCTGAACAGCTTGAAGAGGAGCACTCAAGCACATCCACCACATCGCTTAATGCTTTGTCACATGATCAAGCTGATGTGTGCATTTTAAGCATGCGAAGTTCAAACTCCGCCTAATTTTAAAGTCACTGATGCAATCATTTGGGAAGCAAGTTAAATAAAGTATCTCAGTACATTACCTAAAAAGGACATAAGGCTGACACTTGAGAACCCTGTCAATGCTAAGGAATTTGAACCTGATTTTTATTAGACGCTAGAAATAGAGCATAGGTTTAATATGACAGATGACAATACTGCCACGCTATTTCAGAGCACACAGCATCTAAGCACTCAGTTATGCTCTCCATAACCACCGCACGAACTGCGGGACACCTAGTTCGAAGGCCGGAGCAGGACCGCAGTTCTGCCGCCCCGGCAGGCAGAGCCTACCTTGTGTCACGGTGCCCTCTTGTGGCTGCCGCCCTCCCCGGCTCCCACGCAGGTGCTCCTCGCTACCTCGTGAAGGTCTCCTGCGCGGATCTTACGCCCAGGGTTCGCTACGTATTGCACATAGGTCGTTTGGAGAGGTTAAATACTCTTTGAACCTGTGAGATTTTAAAATGCATCTGCAGATGTCGTCAACTACGGTCAAAATAAACAATAGCAAGATGATAGCACCGCGGAGAAGAAAAATAGATTCAATCGATGCCAAACCAGACTATAGCTGTCACTGTAAGTCTATCTGAGCCCTCAGGGGTTTAACGCCACAAGTTTCATAAAGAAACTGGTATTTTCTACTCCCATTTCAAGGGGAAAATTAATTATCAATTAAACACTGAATATTGGCTTTTACAAAGATATTTTCACGCTAATTATTTTTGTTAACTAAGAAAACAATGTTTTGTTTTCCTTGTTAAGAATGTGTTAGGCTGAGCAAACAATGTTTTTACCTGTGCCTTTGTTTTTAAATATTATGCTTATTGAAATAAGCATTAGCTGCTCTTAAAATAGTCAAACTATAAAATGAAAACAACTATCAGATCTAAGATGCTACTAAAGGCTACTGCTTGGTATGAAACATCAGATGGACTGGAAAGCCTAGCAATTGAAGAGAGCCTTATATTCCCCTCAAACAGAATAAAAACATTAATATTAGCCATCTGTACATCTTTACTCACAAATCCATTCCCATTTTGAGATGTGGTAATAAGGAAGATGACTCCATAAAAGAAAGCTTATGTCACTGGGTCACCTGGCGTACCCCAATTCACCACACAGTATGCAAAAAGAGCAGTAACTTTGAGCAGCAAAGAATTTAAACAGGATTTCTTCCACTTGAGTGGGACTCCCATTCATAGTAATTATGCAGATCACGAATGAAACTTAATAAACCATCTATTTGCTCTCTTGCTTAGATTCAGAGACAGAATTGCAAGTGTCCTTGAAATTTGGAATTAGTTTATTCTGTCAGTTTAATTCTAATAATGGATGGTATGGAATTTACCTGCTCCTTATTGTAGCACCTAATACGCTATTGCTCAGGTAGTTGAAGTCAAACTGGGAAGCAGCAGAAAGCTAATTGACTATCATCGAGAAGGGATCATGCACCTTCACCATTGCTGAAAACATTTTAAATGTGTTAAATAATTTTTAATTATAGCTTATGAAGAAAACAAAAAAGTACTTCCACTAAAAGCCATTAAATTATGTTCTTTTGGTTTAGATTTGTATCATACAACAGAAACAACCTAGAAAGCCTTCCACATTATATTCTCCCTGCTACTTACTGTGCCATATATTCCATCAACTGTAGAGTATTAACTATTGAGTTACCTTTGTCTTACATAGTTCACATCCACATACAACTTTCTATAGCTTTTTCTGCTTCATACTCAGCATTTAAGTAAATACTAGAGAAAAGGAGAAAAAAAATACAAAACAAGGCCTATTATTATATGCTTTTAGTGCACAAAAGCTACCTAATAGATGAGCACTTTGTTCTTAAATTAAGGGCTGCAATCAATATGAACATGGCTTGCACATAGCAGGCAATATTCAATGCATTTCATTCTATTTCCAGGGCATATAGGCTTCTGTAAGAAAGTGCTGAACTAGTTGGAAAATCTAAATAATTTAAATACTTGTGGAACATATGAAAGTCTAAGGAGGCCACAGCACAGCATCCTTTCAGGCTTGAGGGTGTTACTTCTGATGCAAGGTGTAGCAAGTTTTGGCACTGGTTACAGGAGAGATTGGAGACTTAAAATGTATAATCCATGACCTTCACTGCTGTATGAAACAATGAAACAGTATTTCCTTAGCTTTGTATTGTTTTGTTTCAGCCAGAATCTGACATTAAGCAATTTTAAGAGATTCTGCATTAGAGGAAATCTGGGATTTGTGGTTATTTTTTAATTATTCAAGGCATAATAATTCATAATTCATGGCTGTCTCCACCAGCAGTTGTTAAAAAAAAAAATCAGTTAAAGGGGTACAACCATAGCTACACTTTACCATCAACTATTAAGACAGTCTAGAAACACTGTTTTCATATACAAGGCATTACCAGTTTCTGGCATAAACATGCTTTCTCTCTTTGTACTTTGGCATAAAGAATACTAACAACCTTTACACATATGCAACAATTCACAGTAATTTCAGTGGTGGAAAATGATTAAAAATAGTACGTTTTAAGAGAAAGATTAGTGGATGAATATGCTGAAGATGCACTGTTCATAACAATACAAACTTGCCACATAAAAAAACATAATAGTTTCTTACATTTAGAGGCTACTTGTACCTAGATCCAAAGTAAAAGTTGAATAACAGTTGAATAACAGTTGAATCACAGTTTTGCATTCAGAAAGAAGTCATATCCATTTTCTCACCCCAAAAGGGTATTTGAGAAGTAAACAGAGAAGGTGTCCAGAAAAACAAATACAAACACAGGCTTCTTAGCTCAGCCATTAAAGTGTATTAAAAGCAAAAGTTTTCAGAGCAGTAGGCTTAGAAATGAATACTTCTCTTGGACAAGAGCTAACAACTCCATACTTTGAGACAAAGCAATGATAGAGACTATCATCTTCATAACCTAAAACAAATATTTAAAGTTTTCAAGATTTGACTAGTTCCTCAGTTTGGAACCCAAATCAGAAGGATGGGGCAATATATACCTATTATCCTAAATGAGGCCTTTTCACATTGAAAAAGTATTTATTACCTTACACTGTCTTGGAGGATGAAGCTAATCTGAAAGTCTTGGCAGCTTTGGAGAAAATAAAGCATTCAAAGCTGTTATTAATAACTTCTGTATTTTGATATTTTGATTGAATATTATTAACACTTGTGCACAGAATGAACAATGCCATTGCCACAATGTGAAACATTTCATTATCTCAGCCGTGGATGGTTCACATAGCTCAATGCGTCAAAACAAACAGAACTGTCTTGTTTTGAAGCATCAGTAGCTTCCTAGAATTTTTCCTTCAAAGATGCAGCAATAGAAGTAAAATACCATTTAGCATGTGCTGGCATCAGAGGTTCATGTCTTCACCTGCTCACAATATAGTGGTTCCCAACCCCTGATGTTGAAAAGTTTTCAATAACATATTAGAAGTTTAAAAATACGTTCAATGTAAAGCTTAGGCAGCTAGATCCCCATTATGTCAACACACCAACATTAAAAAATTCTTTTGACTGCAGAAAGGAAATATCTAGTGCTTAAAGCAGGAAGCAGAAAACCAGGATTTTGTTTCTGTGTTACTTATGAGCTCTGACCTTGGCAAGTCAGCCTTCTGGCCTCCATTTACTAGTTCATAAAGATTTATAATACACCGAAGGTTATATAGCAGTCTGAGCTTTACAAAGCATGTTTCAAGTACTACTTTTGGTCTAAGTTAAAGTCTACATTAAATATCAAGAACTAGAAGCATTTTGTAAATATGCAATATTTTTATAAATGTGAACATTTTGTGGTCTTTGACAATAGAATTTTTTCCCCCCTTATGGATGTCTTTAAAGGATATGGTAATTGAAAGCAAAGTACTAGAGAAAATGTCAAATTTTCCCTGTAAGTGTTTACATTCTGTGTGTATATTGACCTGGATGGCTGTAGAATAGTATTTTTAACAGTACTCTTCAATATCTACTCTGCATACTGTATAAAGGCCAGAAAGCCAAAGAATGAAAGATCTGAAAATGCTTTATGCAAAGCTTTTGAAGTGGAAAATTTAATCTGTAGTTTATAAATTTTGTGGGTTGTTTGCTTGTTTGGGCTTCCTAATTCTGCTCCCCAGCCCCCAAAAAAAGAAAAAAAAAAAAAAAGAGTACAGGAAATTTCACAATGAAACTGTAAACATCAGGACAATAAGCTGACCAGCCACACTGGAGAGAGAGCAAAAAAGGATTTGTCTGATTTTCTAGGTCGCAGAGGCTATCTTGCATAGTTTCTTTCAAGCCAGCACTTGGAAAGAAAACTGCAAAACTTCATAATGGCTTATTACAAAGTACTTTGCATTGTAGTTTTCCAGCTTGATCTTTCATGTGCTATAGAAGATTACTAAACTCATTGGAATGAAAGCAGTCTTTATCCAGTACGGTTACTAATTGGAAAGCTGTTAATTTAATGACCTCAATGGCCACAAAAGACTCAGAAGTGTTACTTTGACATTTGTTTGCACTTTCAGACACAAAGAATGATCTGCTCAGAGTTTTGGAATTTTAAGAGTTAATACATTTTAAAAGTACAACTGAAAGCCTTAAATGTTAAGAACATTCCTCTTTCTAAAAAAGATAGTTATTTCTAGGCCAAGCACGTTATTTGCCAATCTTCCTGTTGGTTATAATCGCCTTTTCTCAAGAGAAGCCACTTGAAATTGTCTAGAAACATTGTTTTTAAAGTGCAACTATGTTTCCTTTAATCAATCTGCAAACATACAGAAACAAAAGAACAAATTTAGAAAATAAAGCTTCTCTTTCTGATGGCAACTCTTACATTTTACCTTGGTACTAGGAGAAAAAGAACTGTATCTCCTCCTGTCAGCAAAGGTCTAGCACATACAAGAAGACACTACAAGAAATAACATAATCATTGGGTCACTGTCCAAGTTACACTGATCCACTAATCCAGGAGTATTATGATCAATCCCTAAATCCTGCAGTACCATGAGATGCAAATAGGGTAGAACACCTTTCAGATTATCATGTCATGATCCTACCCTTGAAACACCTTTCAGAGAACTCCAAAAGATAGTGTGCTTCTGTTGTGCATCTAGTGGGCCTAATTTCAAATACATTTTAATTCATGCACATATGACCTCATTCACTGTCACTGTGGAAGAAATAGCAGATAAATCCTGAAATTATATAACTTTATGTATGAACTGTCTCAGGATTTCATAATCTAATTCCTTTTTCTATCATTTTCTCTTCAAGATGTATTGAATCATTTTATGATTCACCTTCAACAATCCAATTCACAAATAGAATACAAATTACAAAAAAAAAGGCCTTATGTGATTACCTTTTAAATCTTTACATTATTACTAAAACTTGTTGCTGAATGCCAAAATACCAATTTGACCTACAATGACTCTAAAACCTGGCTTCATATCCAGTATGATTTCTAAGCTTGAGGTTTTATGCCTCAGAATAAATACTCACTTTATACCATTTAAAAGAAGTCTAATGCTTCTTTTAAATGGTTCTTCTATGCTTCTTTAAATGCTTCTAGGTTAGTCTTTCATTAGCAGTAGTCTAATAAATTTACTTTATTGTTCCCTTTCTTTAAAATGTCTTCTACTGGATTTTGTGCCTTCTTTACTGGCTGTCATATATAATCATGTGCCTTTAAACACCAGGAAAAGCAAAATTCACATCACAGATGGAATTCTTTGCCAAGATGCTGTGCAGAAAATGTACTTGTCTTTTGCCAGACCATCATCCTCACAATTAAGGGCTAAGACAGGAAATTATGTTAGTAAATGTCATGCTTCAGTTTCCATGTATGTTTAAAAATAAAAATTGAGATTGTGTTTAAAAAAATATAAAGAAAGTTAAGTTAGTTAATACAGTCCAGTAGGTTAGAATTAGTATTTGCTGGTTACTTTAAATGGAATATACATACACACAACAGAACAACACAAATGAAGAAGTGATCCAAACAAAAAACCAAACCCAAATCTTATACATGCAAAACTGTTAATACTAATATTGAGAATAATGCAGTTTGTACAGACTGACTGGACACTTTATCAAGATCATTTTTCCAAGCCATAGTTTTATTAAAAAGCAACTTTTCCCCCATTACTTTTATGCTGTAAATATTAAAGTAACTTTTTAATAACAGCAGTCTATTTCATTGGCTTTATGCAGATTATTTGAGAGTAACTTCACATACTTTTTTGTCTTGGTTTGGGTTTTTTGTTTTATTAACCCAAATAATTTCCCAGTGATTTTCTGGGTTCATTACAAGATTGTTTAGCACTCTGAAAACTGGAGAGAAAATCTGGACTGAGGGCAACCTTGATAATATGGAATCATTTAAGCATTAAATTATTATTATCCTAAAAAAAATAAAATCAGAAACATCTATCTGTTCATCTTGTGCTGGTCAATCAAGTATTAAATTTTAAGTTTCAGTATGATTATAACTGCTGAACGTCTGGCAATAGCCTTATTCCTCCATAATCACTGTCAAACATAAACAAATATTCACAACTTTACCAATCATTATTTTCATTTGCATTGTTAGTCTGGTTTTCAATTTTTCTTCTCTCTCATTTTATCTTGGCCAATGGGAATTTCGGTTACACTTTGCAGGATTTGTTGCGCGTGCCTCCCATCCTATTATCCACAACTGTTTTGTGTTTTAGGGAACATAGCTCACCACTGATAAACAGCCAAACTAGGATACTAAACAGCTCCAGGATTAGGGTATATTGTGCCATAACAGCTTTGCCTTTATTCTGCACCAGGTGGTGAGTACAAAATACCAGCTGGTCCACTTGTTCTTGATATTTAACTATCTATCTGAAGCAGATTGAGCAGGACACTATAATCAAGACAAGTGACTAAACAAGCATTAACCAGTTGAAGATTTGAGGGAATAATAGCAAGTTAGCTTTTCATCTGGGTAGAAATTAAAAAATATATGACCACAAAAAGGAAGCAATAAAGTTATTCTGTTACTAGATTATAAGATGAACTAAGAAGGTGGAAAGCAGTTGCCATAGGAAGACTGGATTCCTGCTCACTCTTTATCAGCTTGAGTTTATGATTAAGATTTCTCCACCATTTAATTGTAATACAACTGCTTCCTTGTGCCAAAATGTAAGAATTGATTTCAGGAATTAAGACAGAATTTATCTTTTGTAAACATGCAACTTTGACCGGGTTCAAGCCCAGGCCACCAAGTGCAATTTTATCTGGCTAGTGTGAAATTTTCTGACAAGCTAATTATTAAATTAGCATTTTTAGAAGCCAAAACAGCCAGGAGACAGATTTAGCCAATTGCCAGACAAAGGCTTTTAAGTTCCAGTTGGAAGTCTAAACTCTTCACTTCTCAATTTCACACAAACATAAGATATTTTTTTTGACCCAGCATTTTGGATTTGAAATCTTTTCAGTATAATTAGACAGAATAAACATGCAGAGGCAAAGGCTAACTCATGGAACAGAAGAGGGTGGTTTTGTTGTTTGGTTTTTTTTTTTGATCAGAACAACATAGCCAGCTGGAATATTTATCTTGACTATAGTTATGATTGACATAACTGGTTATTTACACCTTAAGTCTATTCCTTAGAACATAAATAATTACTGCCCAAGTATAAAAGGCCAAGAACTCTGGCTGTTACTTTTCAATGTTATATTATTGACTTCCATTATTAAAACTCAACATTATCTTCACTTATCTTTCCCATGTCACTTTTCCAGTTTTCAGCTAACATAAACTCCTAAAATATGTGCAAAATACACACTAATTTCAAAATTATGGCTAGACACATTCAAATGCCTATGCAATCTGGTTGCTGTTATGGCAGTGGCTTTCTCTTAAGCATGCTTTTAGTCAAGCAAGATTGATCTGTTAAGATCACAAGCTTTTCCGCAGGGACTAGCATGCACCATCATATTTTAATACCATAACATTTTTGTGGTGTCAGATTTACCATGTCCACATAAAGACAACAGGAAATGTGCCTTTTGTGGGCATGCATATTTTGAGACGGCACTCAGGCAAGTTACACAGCAAGGTTTCCCTAGCTCTGTGTTTACCTTTATCCTTACTGATGTTCTAAGGTGCTTGCTATGTTGCCATTTTAGAAGGACATTCCCAGCAATGCTAGTGCATCTCTGCATGCTTACTCACCAATTACTTGGTCAATCTATCTCCTGTAGCTAGGTCAACCAGCAGTATCACTGCTATTACCTACTTTATAAGCTGTGTATTTAAAGCCATTATCAAGTAAAAGATTCAATGCAGGTAGTCAGGGGCTCCCTTGCAGTTTTCCTTAGCTGACATTTATTAGTGCCTGACTAAAACAAGCTGATCTTTAATTCTAGGCTGTTGCCAATACATTGTTTCATCCTATAATGTCTGTGATTTTATTGATTTTATGCAAAAGAGTTATTGAAGACTGGACTGAGGGGCCAAAAAAAAAAAAGGGCTTCTGAAAACACAAATGAAAGGCATACTGTTAGGACCATTTTGGAGAGGCATACGATGCCTATAATGCCCTACTCCATGCTTTTCTTTAGATGATATTAAACAGAATCACAGAATCACAGAATCGCAGAATCGTATAATCGCAGGTTGGAAAAGACCTTTAAGATCATCAAGTCCAACCATAAACCTAACACTACCAAGACCACCACTATACCATGTCTCTAAGCACCTCATCCAAATGTCCTTTAAATACCTCCAGGGATGGCAACTCAACCGCTTCCCTGGGCAGCCTGTTCCAATGCTTGATAACCCTTTCAGTGAAGTAAAATTTCCTAATATCCAGTCTAAACCTCCCCTGGCGCAACTTGAGGCCATTTCCTCTTGTCCTATCACTTGTTACCTGGGAGAAGAGACCAACCCCCACCTCTCTACAACCTCCTTTCAGGTAGTTGTAGAGAGCTATAAGGTCTCCCCTCAGCCTCTTTTTCTCCAGGCTAAACAGTCCCAGCTCCCTCAGCCACTCCTCATAAGACTTCTGCTCCAGACCCTTCACCAGCTTCGTTGCCCTTATCTGCACACGCTCCAGCACCTCAATGTCTCTCTTGTAGTGGGGGGCCCAAAACCGAACACAGTATTCGAGGTGCGGCCTCACCAGTGCCGAGTACAGGGGCACGATCACTTCCCTACTCCTGCTGGCCACACTATTTTTCATACAAGCCAGGATGCCATTGGCTTTCTTGGCCACCTGGGCACACTGCTGGCTCATATTCAGGCGGCTGTCAACAAACACCCCCAGGTCCTTCTCTGCCTGGCAGCTTTGCAGCCACTCTTCCCCAAGCCTGTAGCGTTGCATGGGGTTGCTGTGGCCCAAGTGCAGGACCTTGCACTTGGCCTTGTTAAACCTCATACAATTGACCTCAGCCCATCCATCCAGCCTGTCCAGGTCCCTCTGCAGAGCCTTCCTACCCTCCAGCAGATCAACACCCCCGCACAACTTGGTGTCATCTGCAAACTTACTGAAAGTACACTTGATCCCTTCGTCCAGATCATCGATAAAGATGTTAAACAGAACTGGCCCCAACACAGAGCCCTGGGGAACACCACTTGTGACCGGCCACCAACCGGAGTAAACTCCATTCACCACCACTCTTTGGGCCTGGCCATCCAGCCAGTTCTTTACCCAGCGAAGAGGACACCCGTCCAAGCCATGAGCAGCTAGTTTCTCCAGGAGAATGCTGTGGGAAACCGTGTCAAAGGCTTTACTGAAGTCTAGATAGACAACATCCACAGCCTTTCCCTCATCCACTAGGCGGGTCACCTTGTCATAGAAGGAGATCAGGTTGGTCAAGCAGGACCTGCCTTTCCTGAACTCATGCTGGCTGGGCTTGATCCCTTGGTTATTCTCCACATGCCATGTGATAGCACTCAGGATGATCTGCTCCATCAGCTTCCCCAGCACCGAGGTCAGGCTGACAGGCCTGTAGTTCCCCAGGTCCTCCTTCCAGCCCTTCTTGAAGATGGGCATCACATCAGCTAATCTCCAGTCAGCAGGGACCTCCCCAGTTAGCCAGGACTGCTGGTAAATGATGGAAAGGGGCTTGGTGAGCACATCTGCCAGTTCCTTCAGTACTCTTGGGTGGATCTCATCAGGTCCCATAGACTTGTGAGTGTCTAAGTGGTGCAGCAGGTCACTAACCATTTCCCCCTGGATTATGGGGGCTCCATTCTGGTCCCCGTCCCTATCTTCCAACTCCAGGGGCTGGGTACCCAGAGAACAGTCGGCCCTGCTATTAAAGACTGAGGCAAAGAAGGCATTAAGTACCTCAGCCTTTTCATTGTCCTTGGTCACTGTGTTCCCTCCCCCATCTACTAGGGGCTGGAGATTCTCCTTACCTCTCCTTTTGCTGCTAATGTGTTTGAAGAAGTGTTTTTTGTTGTCTTTTACAGCAGCAGCCAGACTGAGCTCTAGCTCAGCTTTGGCCCTTCTAATTTTCTCCCTGCACAGCCTTGCTACACCTTTGTAGTCCTCCTGAGTTGCCTGCCCCTTCTTCCAGAGGTTGTAGACTCTCCTCTTTTTCCTGAGTTCGAGCCAGAGCTCTCTAGTCAGCCAGGCCGGTCTTCTTCCCCACTGGCTCGTCTTTCAGCACCTGGGGACAGCCTGCTCTCGTGCCTTTAGGACTTCCTCCTTAAAGAACGTCCAGCCTTCCTGGACTCCTTTGCCCTTTAGGGCTGCCTCCCAGGGGACTCTCTCGACCAGTCTCCTAAACGGGCCGAAGTCCGCCCTCCGGAAGTCTAAGGTGGCAGTTTTGCTGACCCCCCTCGCCACTTCTCCACATATCAAAAACTCTATCATTTCGTGATCACAAATGATCCTCTAATAAACCTCTCAAAGAGAGCAAATGATTGCTGTACCAAAGTTACACACAGAAAAACAGGTCAAAGTAAGGGAGAGCTCACAGCAGAGGGCTTCTCATGCACATTCAAACCTCCATACATGAACTAAAACTATCATATTTTTAAAAAAATTTCATTAAGTTAACCATGCTGATACCATGCATTGCTGCCACAAAGCCATTTTTTCATATTTGAAAAATCAGTTTTTCCTAATCTATTCAGCATGGTACAGTTGGTATTTTTTTCATCTGACCTCCAAAACAGGCTTTAAGTATTGTAACATATGGCTCATTTTCACATTTTGCCAACTGCAACCTAGATGGAGAAGTTACATAAAATAATGACTCAAAATAGAACAAAGGGCTACAGTGAATTTTCAACATCAGTAAGGCTTTCAACATCAATAAGGATAAACCAATCTGTATAGCTTTTTCCAAGACCTTCATGACAGCCATTTTGAGATGTTGATAAACTCCAAGACATGAGCAAGATTGAATTCAATGCAATTAGAGTTGGAACTTTCACCTCTGAAGGTAACTTCAGTGCCTTATTCTATGCTGCTGCAAAACTAGATACCAAGTAGTTCATTATCCTCTGACTATATGGACCATTTGTCAACATAAACAAAAACATGAAATAAACTACAGATTATTCAGTAATTTTAAGGTCAGTCAACAGACTGGGGAACACATCAATGCCATGACAATGCTATCTTACTAAGTTACATCTAGGCAAAAGAAGACAAGACTATCTTTTTTTCCCAATTATTTATTTACTATATGCTTGTCCAGATCTTCAGAAATGGTTGCTTCATAGTTGACTTTGGCAGTATATGCAAACTGACTCATCTGTTAAATCTCATTTATCCAAATTTAACATTGTAATAGAGTAACTGTTTACCATTACCGAACCCTTCTGCTAGCAAGGCAAAACAAGAAAGGTTACTGAAGTTGAAGCTGTAGCAACTGTAAGACTGTTAGACAGGTCTTGCACAGTACAGATGCTTTTTTTATGCCACAGGAAATACTTTGGTTTTGCTTATTTTCGTGGCAGAGTGTTGCTCTCTTTCATATACATCCTTTTATAAGTAGTAAATTAAACATATGCTTAAACCTGAAACATTGTACATACAGCATTGTTTTTCCATGTGTAGGATAACCATAATTAGCAGGAAATATTAAGGGAAAGGAGAAAATGACAAAGAAATTACAAGGGTAAGAATACTTTCCTTGCATCAAAAGCTGTTACAAGTGGCGGATTAAAGAACAATCTAATTTTTCAGTTTTCACAAACAGGCACAAACACTAAAGTTTTAGAAGGCTTACAACACAACGTAGCCTCCAAAATATTCCTCTAAAGAAAAATCAAATTACTGCTCATGTGCTTGAACTGGTAAGTTTTACAAGGAAGAGCACAGCCACAGAGAAAAAACAATCTTTTACATTGATACTGAGAACAGCTATGATTCCCCATCTGAGGACTAGAGCAAAAAACCTGCATGCACACTGCACACAGTAACATGACAGAACAGAGATGAATAGAAGCCTACAGAAAATGTTATGACAAGTGTCAGATACAAGATGGCATCAACAAATCTAGTGAGACCACATTCCCATAATAAGAAAGGCAAAACAGTGAAAGTGAGCTGTGATGATACAAGTCCCTTCCACCAAGAAAGGGTCCAAGTATTTTTTCACTTGTTTGCACTGCAAAATGTTTTATATTAAAACCTAAGTGCATGCCTATGATATGTTTGTTTCCAATGAATGCCAGAAAACCCCTATGGCGGCATGCTGAGTTCACTTCAGTGGTGGAATCAACGTTTTCTCCCAGTATAATAAATGAGCACAAGGACCTGGCAAATTTGTTAGGTACTGAGAACTAACACACACGTCTTACAAGTTGTGCTCAAAGCATACAAAGTACTTTGTACACAAAAGTTAGCTGCAAGATAACCAAGAAATAGTAATAGATGGTTGGTGAATGTTCGTAGAAGACTTTAAGCGGCAATAAGTTGCAGGACACAGACAGCCAGTCATCAATGCACAACATTCATACAGTCCGCAGCTCTCTCCCTAATGATCTTTTGTGAGATCTCCTTGCACCTGAACAGGACTATGGGAATTGTTCCAGTGGCCCACAGTGCTACACTGCTCCATAATAACCTGGGTGCTTTGATTTAATTTGCCCCCTCTGGACAGGGGTTGGATGAGATGACATTGATGGATCCCTTGCCACCTATATTATTCTGATAGTCTAACAGGCCTTGTTAGTCTTTGGAGAAAACTCAGGAAGATAGACGAAAATTGAGTAGTATATTCAGTATGTACACAAATATTAAAGAGGAATCATCTAGACAGCAAGTGCAAGAGACATCATGGCTAAACTCAGGATGTACTAAGTAGATTCATAGTTTTCTTTTTACTATTCTAACCATCATCTCCCAAAGAAAGAAGGAACTGGGTGAATCCTCCTGTCAAATCTGGGCAACTGTATTACTAAATTTATAAGCAATGTTTGGAAACATTGTTCAACCATCTTATTAATGCTTGTTTAGCCCCACCTCAAAAAACTTTGTAGAAAGGAGAACTTTAATTGCATAAAATAAACTTCTGAAATCACACCTCCAAATTAATATGTATTAGAACTGTAGGGATTCTTTTTTTAACCCTAAAGTTTCTGTTGTTGTAATCAAGGAAAAGACTTCTTGTTGAGTTATTACGCATTAAAGCCTCATTAAAAATTCTCAAGCACCCTGGCAATAATAAAACTACTCCAAGAAA
This sequence comes from Mycteria americana, assembly GCF_035582795.1. Lineage (NCBI taxonomy): Eukaryota > Metazoa > Chordata > Aves > Ciconiiformes > Ciconiidae > Mycteria > Mycteria americana. The sequence continues at coordinate 18,577,635 of NC_134372.1, forward strand.
TCACAAAGAATGTTTTTAGAGAGTAGCACAGTTATAAAATGTAGTCTAAGAACAATTTAACCATGATCAAATATGTTAAGCTATATACTTTGAGTATTACTTGTGTATACAGATACAGAAATACTTGGATTTTGTAGTAGGCCTTCTGACATATTCCGTGGAATTATTGCCAAAATCTCTCTTAAGTGTTCTGGATCTGCTTAATACAAACATTTTGGTTGTAATTATTGACTACTTGACTTTTTTTTCAGCTATTGGAGACGTATTTTCATTAAACATCTTTAAAATTATTAATATTAAGAACTCTTACATCCACAAGATTGCCTTTATCCAGAATGCCAATACTTTTAAGAAGCAAAAAAATAGTTTTTAAAAGTTGTTGGGGGGGGTTTTGTGGCTTTGTAGGGGTTTTTTGGTGGTAGTTTTTTGTTTTGTTTTTTAACTGTTGAAGTCGTATTTTACTTCATTAAAGTTTCTTTATCATAATTTCATTACCAGTTCACTGTTCTTCTGTCAAATTAAATGCATTACGACAAATTGCTATTCAGATAGTGGATACCAAAAGCATTCCTTGAACAATATATTAAAAGTTCATTGCATCTAAATTACTTGCTTCATAAATGTGTTGACTTTGAAAATGTTAGGCTCAAACTAATGAATTCCTCCCTGTGCACATTATTTACTTTTACACACAAAAAGAACAAAACTTCAACCATTATTCATCTTAAAGTGCTTTCCAAAATTGGATAACAACCATTTATGATGTCTACTGAATTGCAGAGAAAGCTATCAGCTCATTTAATACACTAACGAATATAAGTCTGCATAGTTATTTAAGCACCCACTGAGATTAGCTTTTGAAGCCTCCGTGGATGGAAAAAGTCTAATGTAATTTTCACTACCTACTGCTAAACTACCTTTTAAATATTTACTGTTTTATTTATTCACTGTACAAACCAAAGCCCTTAGAGTCATTGTAAAATAATAATAATAAAAAAATTATCACCTATGAGAATAGAAATCAATATCTTAACTAGATGTTTTTACACTTTCCATCAAGTTATTTTCGTCCAATATTATGAGCGAAAAAAAAGCAGAAATATCAACTTGTTTCTGAATTTATGCACTCAGTGTCCTGATTATAATAATTTTGATCTATTTTATTATTCTCAGTACAGCCTGTTTGTGGTCAGTGCTCATCACAGTAATACAATATAAGAAATTTAGGATTATTTTTCTTCACACTAGAAGACCCAAAATATTCAGAAACTATACAGACTAAAAACACATGGTAGTTGGCTTTTAAAGGCTTATGGAAAGGAATTACAAGATATAACAACAAGTAAACAACAAATTACAAGTAAACAACAACCACCCCTCTCTACAGGTATTTAGTAACCCATCACAGGTTCTCAACAATGCTCACTGAACTTAAGAAAAAAATAATTGTTCAGACAAAATCCCTTTCAAATCCTGAGACCAACAGCTATTCTCACCACAACAGAGGTCCCTCCCAGCTCAAGTTTGTTCCCTTTTTAGCATTTTGATTAGCACAAAATCCAGGAATGAATGCAGCATTTGATATGCTGCCAACAGCATGTTTCTCTTCTCTGCCTACATTTGCTAATTCTTTAGTGTTACTGCCACAAACCTTTCTGAGATTCAGTTCACTATACATGACTCTCCATTCTGAATTTAGAAATTGCAAAGGTTAGTCATCACCCACTAAGGTTCTGTTATAAAACTTCAGTTATTATGACATATTATGCAGCTATTGCTCATAGGGCTTTGGAATCACTATGCCTTTGCAGCTCCTCTACATCTGCACAAATACTAACACAGTTCAGACCCAAAGCACTTAGTCTGCATGTCATGAATTCAGATTTTACAAATCCTTTTTTGGAAAAGGAAATTTCTAGAAGTTAGCTGTAGCAGCTCAATATGCTGAAATATACAGGCAAAATACTTTCCACATGTAAGCAACTCAGTATCTTCCTATCACAAGTAAAGATTATGATTTGTGCTACTGCGTGCATCCCATCTATAAAGCTTTAGCCTGCAGTCAGAAGACTGTCACAGCTCCATGAGCACAAGCTGTTTGAGTCATGTCTTCTTACATCATTCCAGCTTCTTCTTGAAGAGCAACACATGTTACAATAACACAGAGCTCTTTTATACAGCCTTACATGCTTTCACGTTTAGGGAACAACTGGCATAGAAAAAAAACTGATGCTAAACCACATTAGTGTGTAAATGCTGTTTAAACCAAAATAATCTGTCCTGATCAAAGCTGCACAACAGTCAAATGCCTTTTCACTTCTTACCTGGGTAGTACACCAATAAGGTTAGAGACTTATAAAATGGTCAGAGATGCCTCAAAGTGAAGGAGTGGAATAATAGCACGCAGAATGACAAATTCAAGAAGCACACAGCAGGAGTTTTGCACATTGGTTCTCTGTGGCAACTACCACTGAAACAAAATCTATTGTACAAGGAGGGACCTTCACGATGACATGATTCTTACAGTTGAATAACAGAAAACTGTTACTGAAAGGCTCAGCTTTAGCAATAAATCCTAGCCCAGAATAAAATAACTGAATATATTAATAAAGGCCACATCTTCTGTAATAACAACTCCACCAAACCCAAATCATGATAATGAAATTCTGAAAGAGAACATTTGTACTGGCTAAATATTGCTGTGAGGTAACTGCTCTTGGGGAAAAAAATGGTATGGTAAGGTGTTTTCTTTCAAAACACTCAATTCCAAATAGATTAGATACATGCTACACATTCATTATTCACACACATCTTTCAGCCTAGGCTCTGATGTCTTCAGATGTATTTACTTATCCTTATAAGAAAAACTTACCAGAAGAAGGAGCTAGCTATTCAGTAGACCTTCCTTTAATGACATTAAACTTGGCAGAGTAGGTGTTGGAAATTTCAAGGTAACAAAAGCATTTTTTGTTGTGTTTATTAGTCATCCCTTTATACTTCTGTCAAATTAAGACATGTCTGCTTGAATACATGTTTCAATTATCCTGATATTCAGAATATATGCAATGAACTCTCTGGAGATATACAGATGGAGCTTTACTTTCTTCATTTACAACTGGCCTTGCCACCATGAATTTAACTGAAAATAAAGACAATAAGATTATTAATGTTGAATTGCAAGGAAGACATGGGAAAGCTTGAGGTAGCTAGCTAGCATGAAAGGATATCAAGCATGGAATCTATCCACCTGTATTTAACAAGCTATTTATTAATGATTAATACACCTGAAAGACATATCATAACAGCTCACTGTCTGTCATTGTTTTCAGTTGCTGCCATGTGATTTGCATTGGAATTGCGGGATCTTGAAGAACATTCCTATTAGTCAGATCCCAAACTGTAATGCTAAGAGATACACCACACATTGCTTATCTGCTTACCCTTCAGTAAACTAGAAGGAGAAGGAGAGAAAGATGTCCTAGTCACACAGCACTGAAGTGCTTCAGTGCTTCAGGACCTCAACTTAGAAAAACATTGGGTTTACATATAGCACATCGTGTAAGAATGATAAAGCTAAAACAAAACTACTTTTCTCAGTGAAACAGTCACATGCCATAATTTTCCTGAGCTCCTCCCCTATAACCTTCAACACTGTTTGTTAAAACCACTTCTCAAATGTTCCTCTAGAAATATTCTGAAAGCACAGACTTCTAGGTGAAGTGACAAGTTCTTCCATAGCTCTTAAAGGTCCTTGAGTTCTATTCCCTTCCACCTTACTGTCAGAACTTGGTGAGACCAGTATAATCCAAACACAGGTAATTTCGGAACAAATACTTCACATTAACAAAAAATTAAATATTTCTTTTTACTATGCTAGCTTCATCTGCGTACTGTTTATGGTTTGGCATTAGCTACTAAACTACTTTGAATTACATTCAAAGGAGAGCTTTTGCTTGCCCTTGAAAGTTTCACTGTTGTTCTGGATCAATGGCATTAGCAGGCCTCCTGCTCAGTCACTGATTTATTGACATAAACTTAAGAATTGGACTATGCCTTTCCCCCTTCCCCATCTTTCTTCACTTACTAGGGATTCAATCAAACTGTTGGATTTGAGCAATCCTTCAGAGAAGCTGTAAAAGTTCATGTTGTAATACTCTCAAGCATAGTCCATGAAGTGCAAGTTGTAGCAAGTTGTAGCTGAAGTTACAGTTACAACACAGCTAAGTATTCCACCAGAAGTTACATGCTAGACCATCAGGAACCTTACCACACAGAGCTATCAGTAATGTGTAAAATGCCCTGAGTATTCACTGGTACTTGAAAAAAAGTCTGATTTCCAACAGGGAAGAATAATTAATACCAAAGGTTGTTGGGTTTTTTGTTTGGTTGGTTGGTTTTTTTTCTTCTTTTATCTAACTCGTTTAGAGTCAAGTTCATTTAATCAAAGAGATCTTTAAAAGCTCCTGTGATTTTTTAAGTTATTCTGTTGTTCGACCTTAGTTATCTCAGTAGTTCAAATTATGACAAAGTTTCTGTATGTCATACTAACAACTCTCTAGAAAACTATGATGAGTACTGTGCAAGCAGAAGGAAGACTTGCAGCTCTGATAAGCCTGAGAGGAGAGGCTTTTTTTGTTCAGCAAGCTATAAGCATGTGTACTTTTACAGAAAAGTACTTTGTATTCTCAAACCACTTTATGGCAACCTGTCACCTTCCTAAGAGACAATATTAGTGCCATTAAAGCAGCCAATATTAGAGGAAATACTCATTCTGGTTTTGACTCTTAAACCAAAGCAACTAATCAGAGTTGAAAGAGTCTTGCTTCTCTGCTCTGCTGGTATATAGGACCCTTTCATGAGTCTTGCTTCTCTGCTCTGCTGGTATATAGGACCATTTCATACTGGTTTTGGCTACCAGAAATTGGACCTGCTAATTTACTGTTATATTCCAGGATTTGGCCAACAGTTGGCTGCCAAATATAAGTTCCTTCATTCTGTCTTCGTGGGCTTCCTGACTTGACATTTTTTCCTCCTGTTTCAGATGTGAATTTTTTTTGTAGTCATAAATTCATGTTTGGCATAATCAAAACATGACTTGTATTTCTGATAAGACTTAAATACATACATGAAATCTAAAACAATTGTTACTGACAACCCACAGACATATCAGAAAGGCAAGACTGGGAAACATTCCAGAAACATCCCCATGAAGTAGACAGAAAATATACATTAACAGGATGAACGAGGTACACATATTTGTTATTGAGAGGACAAACTTGTCAGAATATTTTTATTTTCCTTTTGAAGCCAGTTATTATGCCACTAAGGTATCAGACTTCACCCCCTCAAACAGCTAATTCAAAACCAGTCATCAAGAAGTATGTGTAAATAGGAAGCATGTTTGCATTGTCTTCAGTTTTGTTATTAAAAAGAACTAAGGAGGGGAAACATTTCTTATCTTGCATAAGGAGAAAGAGGAGAGTCTTTCTCAGGAGAAAGAGGAGAGTCTATGACCTCTGGAAGAAGGGGCGGGCAACTCAGGAGGACTACAAAGGTGTAGCAAGGCTGTGCAGGGAGAAAATTAGAAGGGCCAAAGCTGAGCAAGAGCTCAATCTGGCTGCTGCTGTAAAAGACAACAAAAAACACTTCTTCAAATACATTAGCAGCAAAAGGAGAGCTAAGGAGAATCTCCAGCCCCTAGTAGACGGGGAGGGAGCACAGTGACCAAGGATGAGGAAAAGGCTGAGGTACTTAATGCCTTCTTTGCCTCACTCTTTAATAGCAGGGCCGACTGTTCTCTGGGTACCCAGCCCCCGGAGTTGGAAGATAGGGACGGGGACCAGAATGGAGCCACCATAATCCAGGGGGAAATGGTTAGTGACCTGCTGCACCACTTAGACACTCACAAGTCTATGGGGCCTGATGAGATCCACCCGAGAGTACTGAAGGAACTGGCAGAAGAGCTCACCAAGCCCCTTTCCATCATTTACCAGCAGTCCTGGCTAACTGGGGAGGTCCCTGCTGACTGGAGATTAGCTAATGTGACACCCATCTTCAAGAAGGGCCAGAAGGAGGACCCAGGGAACTACAGGCCTGTCAGCCTGACCTCGGTGCCGGGGAAGCTGATGGAGCAGATCATCCTGAGTGCTATCACATGGCATGTGGAGAATAACCAAGGGATCAAGCCCAGCCAGCATGGGTTCAGGAAAGGCAGGTCCTGCTTGACCAACCTGATCTCCTTCTATGACAAGGTGACCCGCCTAGTGGATGAGGGAAAGGCTGTGGATGTTGTCTATCTAGACTTCAGTAAAGCCTTTGACACGGTTTCCCACAGCATTCTCCTGGAGAAACTGGCTGCTCATGGCTTGGACGGGTGTCCTCTTCGCTGGGTAAAGAACTGGCTGGATGGCCGGGCCCAAAGAGTGGTGGTGAATGGAGTTTACTCCGGTCGGCGGCCGGTCACAAGCAGTGTTCCCCAGGGCTCTGTGTTGGGACCAGTTCTGTTTAACATCTTTATCAATGATCTGGACGAAGGGATCAAGTGTACTTTCAGTAAGTTTGCAGATGACACCAAGTTGTGTGGGAGTGTTGATCTGCTGGAGGGTAGGAAGGCTCTGCAGAGGGACCTGGACAGGCTGGATGGATAGGCTGAGGTCAATTGTATGAGGTTTAACAAGGCCAAGTGCAAGGTCCTGCACTTGGGCCACAGCAGCCCCATGCAACGCTACAGGCTTGGGGAAGAGTGGCTGGAAAGCTGCCTGGCAGAAAAGGACCTGGGGGTGTTTGTTGACAGCCGCCTGAATATGAGCCAGCAGTGTGCCCAGGCGGCCAAGAAAGCCAATGGCATCCTGGCTTGTATCAAAACTAGCATGGCCAGCAGGAGTAGGGAAGTGATCGTGCCCCTGTACTCGGCACTGGTGAGGCCGCACCTCGAATACTGTGTTTGGTTTTGGGCCCCCCACTACAAGAGGGACATTGAGGGGCTGGAGCGTGTGCAGAGAAGGGCAACGAAGCTGGTGAAGGGTCTGGAGCAGAAGTCTTATGAGGAGCGGCTGAGGGAACTGGGGTTGTTTAGCCTGAAGAAAAGGAGACTGAGGGGAGACCTTATTGCTCTCTACAACTACCTGAAAGGAGGCTGTAGAGAGGTGGGGGTCGGTCTCTTCTCCCAGGTAACAAGTGATAGGACAAGAGGAAATGGCCTCAAGTTGCGCCAGGGGAGGTTTAGACTGGATATTAGGAAATTTTACTTCACTGAAAGGGTTATCAAGCATTGGAACAGGCTGCCCAGGGAAGTGGTGGAGTCACCATCCCTGGAGGTATTTAAAGGATGTTTGGATGAGGTGCTTAGGGACATGGTGTAGTGGTGGTTTTGGCAGTGTTAGGTTTACAGTTGGACTCGATGATCTTAAAGGTCTTTTCCAACCTATATGATTCTGTGATTCTGTGATATGTCTTAGCCTTAAATGACTTTTACACATCACACTAAGTCAAAATAATATCTGAAATTCTAAGTGTCATACACTTAAGAGGTAATCCAGAATTCTCATTTTGGGAAAAAACCCCTAACAACAACAAAAAAACCCAAACCCCAAACCCCACACTATTTTCATGTGTTCTTGTTAACACATAATAGTTCTTGTGTTACTGAAAAAATATGTGATTTTTTGTTAATGGTGCTATTGGAGAATACTCTTAAGGTAAAATTGTGCTAGGTGTTCATTAAAAACATTTGTCCCTTCCTGCACTGATAAGCATAACATTTGTGGTTATCAAATCTAGGGCCAAATTATGACATATTTTATGCAATGTAAATATTTAATAGGATCACTTGTGCCATTTATGCATATGGAATTACATCTACATGAATTCTGAAGTATATCTTTAGGAGTCCATTATATTTTTAAGGTTCTAATACAGTGAAATTTCAGCTTAAAATTAAAACCAGTTAGATTACTATAGACTTGAAAATGCTTGTAAAGTCAATACTATTATGTCACATTGCAGTACATGCACCACCCTTAATAAACTTCCAGTGTTTTAAGACTTAAATAGATTCTAATTAATTACTAGGGAAAATAGCTTGTTTCGTTTTTTTTTTTAATGTCTAGTAACACCTAAGTAAGTGATGACTGATGGATGTTTCCACCAAAAAGGTTTATACAATAGTCTGGGTAAGAGAAATTATCCCAAAAGATTGTAGAGAAAAGTGATAGCAAGAGCTATTGCTTCAAGCTTGTGAATAGTCATTCAGCTCCTACTAGTAACATAATAAATTTAGTGTCTCTTCCATCTCTAAGTATTCTATCTGAATAAGGTACCTCTAATCAAAGTAAGGAATGGAAGAAGCTCCAGAAACTCTGGGCCTAAAATTCCTTTGGTTCCCCACCAGACACACTGGAACTAACAGAGAGGGAACACAACAGGTGGGGACAGCGGTCCAAAATATGACAATTAGAGGTGTGATATGTTCTGCATACTGTGAATATATTTTTTTTGTATCTGTACCTAATTTAGATGCCTGAGAGCCTGCTTCATCATGAAATCCCACTTTCGTGCGTGTGTCTGGAAGTATCTACTTTGGAGCAAGAAATGAAATTTGACTCTTATCCAGCAGAATCTAAACTGTCTGCTAACAAAATACATCCGTACAACCTATTGCATGCAAAGTTGATTGCTGACTGGCACAATCCCTCCACGGGTATGTCTCCACTCGTCACTTGGCTCAGACTTTATTTTGTTTTCAGACTAAGCCTGTGCAGCTGCCTGAGGGACAGACTCCTCTTGCTTTTCATCATATCTGACAGATCTGCAGATAGCTCCACCAACTAATTAACTTCCCAGAACCATATCTAGCTTTGTAAGACAGGTCTTGAATTAGAAGCAATGGCCATATATGCTGCACTTATATCTTAGTCTAGCATTTCACACCTGTTAATAGTGACAAGGAGAGGCAATCACAGCCTGCTCCTCCCCTTTTTCTATTACAGTTGAAACATAGCTATATCTGAATTTCCTAAAAAGAATTCCAATACAAATTAAGTTCCCTATACCCCAAGCCTTACTGCTATGGAATGATCATGCCTCTTTAATCCTACTGTGACAGAGACCAAGATGTACCTGCTAGATTACAGTTTTTGTTTCCCCTACATTGTCTCCTTCAACCATGGTTTGATGGTGGGGGCTGCATCTCAGTCTCACATCCATGCACATTATACTGGAGAAACCTGAAGCACCTTTTATGACAATGCATACCCTACCAAGTTTTAAAAGGCAGCCTAATGCATGGTTTTAGCTCATCATTCATGATGTAGCTATTAACTGCACTTGTGCTCTTATCTGCTTTTTGTGACATATCAGCTTCATTGTGTTTATGGTGGAGTATAAGTTCCCTCATTTTTGCTGTGGAATAAGACTGCACACAGGGGGTGGGGAAACATGAATTCCTTTTAGTTTATTACCAAAAATGAACACAGAAGGTCGCAGAAATTCAGAAACTATAGATGGCATGATGTATTTATAGCTCCTCCAGACCCCTCTGCTATCCACTTGGCACTAATTGATGATATCATTCATTTGGTAACAAATTTGGTCAATAATCCAAAACAATCAAACAGGGACAGCTGAGCATCTCTTGGACTCCTACTTTCTGTGTGTGTTATTGGGAAAGTTTTTTTTTTAATTGTTTCAGCATTTACACTTAAATATAACTGGTGAATATGCTCTTTCTTCCATAAACAGGAAATAACTTCAAAATACCTAGCATTCTTGTTTGCTTCAGTGATAAGGGGAAGTAGTGAAGTTCTCAGATCATTACATTCCTCTAATTACTGATGAACATATTACTGGTACATCTTGGTTAAAAAAAAAAAAAAAAAAATCATCTTGTTTCTTTCAAGCTCCCTTTCCTTTCTGAGGAACTCCCAGAAAAGCCAGCTGGCACTTACAAACTCTCACTAGTTATTTCAAGACAAATGTTTACTTCCTTTATGGAGTGCTAAAGCAGCACATCAGTGGCAGTTTAATACCAGGACCAAAAGCAATTTCCTGTAGAAATCAAAAAAGTAACCTTGATTAAAACAATCAAGACCCAATTTTGAGACACTAAGTTATCAGCTAAAACAAGAAAAAAGGTCCAAAATTGAGTTCTGTTTTTTTTTTCTTAGGTAGCATCCTAGATTTCACTGAACAGAAAAATGAAGTTTCTGTTAATTAATTACTAGAGAATTTATCTACTGTATTGCAGCTAAATAACACTCAGTGCTGATTCAGAGGTCAGTGTGTTGGGGTTTTTTTCCCAACATTATGTTGTGAACAATCAATCTACTTGTCATTCTAATAGAGGTAGGCTTTTTTTGTTTTTCTTAATAGTCATGAAGCAATAATCATGACCTAATGTTGTAAAGATTTCTATTGCCCTATCTTTTACTATAATTTGGAATCTAGTTTTGGGAACCTTTTATCCAGCTTTGAGCTCATAAGCTGCTAGTCCAAGCCAGCTATAGGAAACTTATATTCCATGGGGATGGAAAAAAAGAAAAAGTCAGTGGTTTTTAGTCTAAGACATTAACAAAGAATAGATTTCTACTAAGGTATACCCATCTTAAATATAATATCTTATAACTGATGTACACATACATTCCTGTCCATTTTCCCAACTCTGAGAGACTTTTCCTGTACCAGAAATAAAGTAAGCCTACATCCAAAAGTAGCTGCAAAACAGCATAGTGTGATTTTATATATACTCCAAGATAATAAATTTACAAAGTCAATAAAGACAAAAGCACCCCAAAATATTAAACCCTCAAACTATTCATACTCACTATTTCTGCTGTGGCTTTTTGACAGTTTAAGGCTAACAGTTTCTGAGAAACTTTGATCCCTTGCCAATTGCTTCCTTTTTGCCTGATACATGCCAGCTTCCTGCAACAATTTCCTTGGTTTTCCAACACCTCCCCTTTTCTTAACTTCCTTACCTTTTTAGTTTAAGGCTTGCTTTGGATATGGAGACATTATACATACATATATATGCTTCTGTTCTTGCTCTATACCAAAAATATTTAGCCACTTTTTCTGTAGTAACTCGATTCTTTCATGCATTTCATGTTTACAGCTGTTAGTCAAGTCTTCCTCTTTTGTTCACTCTGAAAATTACTTGATTTTGATATACAGGGCAACTCTAGATGTATTCCTACTGCATGCAGCAATATCATCCTACAGAGTCACAAGTTCACTTTGAAATGTCCTAATAAATGAAATAAAGATATCTGAAAGTATTAAATTATTCCTTCATTTGTATTACCGTATTGCCACTGTAACTGAAACAATTCCATTGAAATACAATAAGACATTCTTGAGTTATCTTCCCCTTTATTGCTCTCTTTTGTGATTTAGGATTTCTATCAATTGATAGAACCAAATAAAACAAGATTAACAGATTTGGGGGGGTTTTTTGGTTGTTTTTTTAAATAAACAACTGAAGGTATGCCCAGATAGCTGTCTCTTATGGTCTCTGCTCAAGACAGTAAGGACTATATTAAAATTTTTTTCTCAGCTGATCTTAGCTTACCCATTTTCGGTTGACCCAGTAATCAATTCTCTTCTACTCAATACAGGCTCACCAAAATCCCAGGACCTCAGAACTGACAGGATTATGTTTATGTTTACACTGTTTTAGATAATCGGAATATTAGACTAAAAATCCGTCAAGGAGAGTTTAAGGCTTCAAAACATCTTTTTTTTAAAGGTATTTTGTCCATATAGAACAAATTACAGATACTTCACAGAAATATGGACTAGGTTACCAATTCTGTCACTAGCTACCAAAACTAGATAGTAACACATGGTTGGCAGCAAATGTTTTAAGGGCGTGCGACTGATATATAGTGAGGGTTGATAGCATTTCAAATGTAAACCTTAATAGGGACCTAACAAGAAAAAAACCCAACCAACCATTATTCTAAAGTGCAAATCTTGACCAACAAACATAAGGAAATGTCCATTCTTTCAAAAGACACCTTAATAGGATCACAAGTACAAGCACAATATTCTGTTCTGAGAACTTAACTACCAGGAAGATAACACAAGAAAACTCATCTAAATCCTCAAATAGCAACAAAAATAAGTTGGAGGAATAGCAAGTTGTCCTGTAATCAGTTAAGTAACTGACAGATGTAAATAGGTAAACTTTGCTTACACTTGAGGGTGTAGGCTAATCAGCAACCAATAAATTGATTTCTAAGCACTTCTTTCTGTGGCCTCAGGACATGAACTAATCCAGGCTGAAAATAATTTTTAAAAATCTAATTAACTCATTAGCTTGAAGTAAAAAAAATAAGTCTGTCCTCATCACAAACAGCTGTACAAATCATTGCAAAGCAAGCATGTATGTTTTTCTAGAACTCTATAAATGCTGTTAGTGGGAAAAGATTTCAGGGAACGAAGCCTGTTAAACTCAAAACCACATATCTGCTCTCCCACTATCACATTTTATAGTGACTGTTCATCTTTCATGGATTGTAGCTAAATTACATACTACTGGGGAACATCCACTCCACGCCCTTTAGTAAGACTGTGGAATAGACCTTCAAAAACATAAAACTCTGTAAACTGTAAAAGAAATTAGCTTTCTTGCAATACCATTTCATTTCTAGAGAGAATATTTTTAGAGATAAAGAAATTGTATGAAAGTAGGGGAGAATCTGTTAAGATTCAGCCCAGGCATTGGACTGCAAACTACTAAGGCACAAAATATCCTTGAGAAACTTACCTCAGATAGTACCTATGGATTCTTCTCCTAGTTTAAGGCTTTTGACCTTGTGCAATTAAGCCTGCAGCCCCTAGAACTCACCTAGCTACATATTGCTCCACTAACATTGTAATTTATTTATTTCTATTTTTTAGAACTCCAGTTAGTTCCAATATTATTCAATGTAGTCATTATTTTTATTTTCATTCAACCAATTATATATAACAAAATATATTTCATAAGCAAAATATATTTCATATAACAAAATATATTTCATATATTTCATAAAATATATTTCATAATTATATATAACAAAATATATTTCATATATTTCATATTCAAAATATATTTCATACTATATTTCAAAATATATTTCATATTTCATTTCATATTTCATATATATATCAAAATATATTTCAATATATTATAACAAAATATATTTCATAAGCATGCAGCTGGCAGCATCTGGGATTAAGTAGAAGAATGCTGGAGAATGGTACTAAAATTAAAAAATAATCAGATAGTCTGGAAAGATATAATGGCTATTCAGAAATTATGAGTCCAGGTTCCTGCAGCCTATTAACCAGGAATTTAGGCAAAGTAAGGGAACAATAGTTAGGGGCAACAGTGGATTACAAACCCTGAGATAATACTCTTGAGAAAACCGCAAAGGAACTAGGATGTTGCTGGAATACAGGCAGACACCGAAACCTGAATATAGTCCAGTCAAGCTTATTAGATAAATGAGAACCACTCCCAAAGAGGGCAGAGAGAATGAGTGGAGGCATTAAAATATTACTTAGGTAAGACTCAATGAGTTGGAGTGCAGTCTAAGGTTAAAAAGTTAAGGGGAGACAAATTTAAGTACACAAAAAGATAACAAAAGATAAAGAAACAAGTGTTTATTTCAGGAAAGAACAGAAGAGTTCTTCTCTGTCTGGTGGATAGAGAATTAACACTGGACCTGCAGTTACTTCTTGCTGCCGTTGCAGTGATAAATTCTTGTCTAATGTTAAGAAAAAATTTCTAATATGGGTAGTGAAACACTAATTACTTCCAGTAGTTACTTATCACTAGGGAGCAGTATTTAGGCACACAGTAAACAGCTTTGGAATGGTTTAGAAATAGAAAATCAAGCAAAGGCATAGAGTAGTCTATTCCAGCTCTGTGATACAATGGAACAGCTTTTATTAGTAAGAGATCCATAACTTTATTTAAGTCAGATTTAGTATTCTTAACAGTCTTTGCATTTGCCTCGTTCAGCAAATGTGGAATAAGCCACATGGTAATTTGCATTTCTGAAAGGTATTATAGTTCTAATGAATTAAAGTTACCCTTATTCAAATGCATTCTTATGTCAATACTTCAAAAGGTGTACCAATTAAAATTCAACTGCATCTATCTAAAGGGTTTTAAAAAGTCCAAATATCTGCCAAATTTATGTAACATTTTATTAGCAGAGGCTTGCTATTGTCTGGTATTGCTGACTTCACACAGAACCTGTTTTAGACAAACATTTCAACAATGGATTTCCTGATGAGTTTACGTATTACAGTAGCTTGTCCCGAGGAAAGTCATTTAATGCCCTCCTGTTTACTAGTGTGCTTCTAAAAAAAAAAGTGCAAACAAAAAGAAAAACTGACAGTGGCTCCACAGAAAGGACTGCACAAGTCAGACCTACTAAAACGCCCACATGAAAACTAGTTTGATGCCTGGTAGAGCAGATGCTGTAAACTGACCATAAAGTACAGACCTTTTCTGAACTGTAGCTGTCCAAAATCTTTTGGGCCTTTTGTTTTTTAGGGCCCTCCCATCAGATTTACAGTTGTGGTATTTGTACATCACACAGCAATTCTCTAGTCATAGTAGGCAGGTTAGTAAAGCTAACTCCAAAGTGTTATTCTTTTATTCAAAAAACTTCTTAGCTTAACTGGTGACTTAGAGAACAAAAATGGAATAACACTACAGCATCTTAGCTGGACAACTCATTGAATTGGGTTGGCAAATAGCAGCCAAAAGACCCAGTAGGAAAGAAAAGATCCTTTCTGAACTGGCTTGCAGAAAAGCTTGAATTATGATTGACTAAATTTGCTGTTATGCAGACCCAGCATGTGTTTTCCTCCATCTGGAAGAATACATAGCTGAACAGGTCATGCTAATAAAAACCTGTGGTCATAGGAAACATATCTAGGGGGAAAATCGGAAGCAAGCTAGTACTCTAAGCATGATAAAGGGATTAAATATAATTTTTGTCACCCTTGTCACTGGTAATATGGCAAATGAATGGTCTATCACATTTTTAGAAGTTTGTTGTAAAACATAAGTTACTGACATTTTTACATGGAATTAATGTTAAAATTTAACAATGCTAATGGTGAATATTCCATGATTAATGGAATACATGATTAAGATTAAAATTTATGATTAATTTTACTATTAAAATTATTATTAATTTTCAGAACATTACGTGACACTACATCCTAACTTGTAGCTATTACACTTGTACTACTACAACCTTCAATATTTCTTTTTTTTAAAGAGTACTGCATAAAGGTGGATTCATTTAACAAGTTTTTTCCTAGATTATGTCACTAAAGGCAATTTGGAAGTTAAAGACCACAAGCTTAAATGTTTCATACTGATACCGGTATGAATTTAGTAGAAATAAATTCTTAAATATATTTATTTCAACTTACTTAAACTATCTACTTAAAATACTCATTTGCCTCTCTTGCTAACTCTTTTTTATTTATTATTAATGTGGTAATAAATGTTCAATAATTCATTCTTAGTCTGTCTCTAGCAAACATCCAGAGTATATTATCCAAGAGAAAATGAGAAAAATTGGCCAGCATTTAAAGTGGCCATGTATTTTTTATGAAAATTTTTTGTATTTGCATTTTAAGTTCAGAAAAACCTACCTAAACTTTCAGAGATAAAAGGTGGAAGCAGACCTCCCAAGTGGTACTGAGTAAGTTTATGCCCAGCTGAAAAAGTAGAATCGAAGTTGAATAAAATAAAGTCCAAAATCACAGCTGCCCCATGTAGTTTTTACTTATGGAATCTGTGTTATACAAACTAATTTTGTATTTTCCTGGCACAGTTTCAAGGCAATTTTTCATCTATGGCAGATAACAAAACCTTAGACATGTAGTTCGTTCCTCCTGGGGTATTACTAAACATTGAAACTATGGTAGATGTAAAAACATCTGTTGTCCCTTAAGTGGAGCCTGGTTTTGCCATCAGAAATGGTTGAGTTCGGTTGTTCTTTATAAATGTTTTACTTTTATGTTGTAACGTTCATTCCACAAACTTAGTGCACCATTGACATCAATTATAATTGCAATAAAATCTTTTTTGAGACTGAAGTTTGAAATGGAAGTTTGGCTCACCATTTGTTCAAAGTTTTAAGGCTGAGAACTTCAGAGAATATTGCCACAAAGCTTTGTCACTGCCCAGAGGCAAGATTTCCTTATTTGCATGAGCAAAATAAGAGAATGAGTAAAACCTTTGGATAAAGAATGCAAAGATTTTGATGTATTTTTAAATAACGTAAATACTTTTTTATTTAGCACTGCATTGGGCTTGACAGTGAAACTGCTAGCTACTTATTCACATGGTCTACCAAATCCCAAGATAAAGAATTTTGGTAATCTTTTGAAATGTCATCTGTACCACACTTTATGATCCATTCTACTATGATAATAACTATCATAGTTATTTGATAATAATTTGATTCAAGTTATCATATTTACATCTTTGCTGGAATGACACACTACCCATCATGCAAGTAAGGAGACTTATACATACTACAGCTATTCTGGTGTGGCAGAATGAAACCATGAATACCAGCCTTAGAAAGAACGGAATAATTTTCCATAATCATGAGAAAATGAAAGCTAGAAAATTATACATATCAGACAAGACCTTACAAAAACCTGTCAGTTTCTACAAAATCATTTCAGCTTCTTAGTAGTTTATAAAGCTTAAATATTTAATATGAAGCATGGATAATACCACTAGAATAGTCAAATTTAATTAATGAAATAAAGATTGAAAATAATAATAATAATAATAATAATAATAATAATAACAATAATAATAATGATTATGATGAAGTATTTCAAGTTAGTTACCATTTCTCATGTGCCAGGTAGTACAAAGAAACCAAGAAGTTCTTTCTTCTCTATCACCGTAACTAAGCATATATACCAGTTAAAACTGAGGGTCATTTCATGAAAACACCTTAACCTACAGTCCAGGTGAAAATTCTGAGCTTCCAATTCATTTGGCAGCATTGCTACATAAGAAATAAAGCAGTATGTTTAAATGTTCTCCTATATACTCAATTTGAGAGTGGATCAGTACACTGTTCTACTGAGGAATCCAATCTCTGCACAAGATGCTTAAAAATTGGATCTGAAGTAATCTTCAAGACAGTCAGCACCACCTATGTAGCTATGAGATGCATTAGTATTTGGCAAAGTCCCGCCTATAGCATGGTTGGGCATTTAATTTTTTTCCTTTGTTTTACCTTTCCCGGATGTAAACTTAATTTGCAACTTCTAGTCAATGAGTTCTCAGCTGTAACATGTTCACCCTGTTAAGTAAACCTAATACTTCATTGCTTTTCATCTGTGTAGGTCTATGTTAGGTGAAATTTGATCAAGTGCTGCCTTAGCTGTTTCACACTGTCTGGCCTCAGTTAGTGCCATTTAAATTGGCCATAGTTCAGGGTCTTCCAGTCATTACAACTAAGTCCATAAAAGCATTTTTGCTTTCTATTTATCTTTAACTGATTATAAGATTGAACTGGTGCAAGCGTAGAAGCGCTGAACTATTTGACTTAAGGATAATTTAAAAGATGGAGACGAAGATTAGTTCATAATGCTTTTTCTGCTAGGGTAATATAAACAGATTAAATGGTTTGTCACTTTCTACTTCAATAAAGCCAAGGATCTAAAATAATGCTACTAACATCAATATTCAGTGGACTACTAAATTGGCTTTTCAAAATATTGCTCACATATTTACAAAAAACTTACAAGCTCATAATTCTCACTGTTTGCTAGTTGCTGTTATGTTCCATCTATTAAGTCACTGAGTCTTCCATGCCACAGAAAAACAGAGTTGGATGTCATTCATATACAGCTATTTTACTAAAATAAATTGGGTTCCTGCATAGCCAGCGTGTCAGCTCTCATACAAGACAATTACACCATGCTGCAGCTGAGTTGTCAGACACTATGCCTGTACAGTTTTCTTGAAAGCTGCTAAGCATTTAACTTTCTATATAGGAAATTCTATATTCATAAAATTAATAAACCTAACTCCCTCTGGACACATATATACCTTTGCTGATCTGTTTAAGTAGTCCCAGATCCTCAAATTTATTTAGAAATTTCACTCCCAATGGAGCAAAATATTTCAGTGTATATCTAGTCTTCTGCTGTATTTGGCTTATATTTGGAGCCAACCAAAAACTGTGTAACCACAGTTAATATAACACTGAGCCCAGCTAACATGCCCAAACTCTCAGCAGAACTGGTTTAAATTCAGCTCTGTATTAACCACAGCTACATAGCTTCCATTCAACACACCAGAGAGATTATATGTGTCTGCTCAGAAAGCAAGCCGAGGGATATATTGACATCCATTTTCAGACTAATTTCTGTGTTCTCACTCATCCTATGGAAATGCCTCTATCCATTTACTATGTAACTCACACTTCATATCTTCTGAATCATACTTAAGTACCCATGCTTAAAAGCAGATATTGTGAAAGACCCAAACATATGGCTGCTTCTGCCAGCTGAAGACCATGAAATATAAATGTATACAAAAACCTCACTTAGTTAATTTCTCAGATAATCTCTTCATTATTGTTAACTATTCAGCGACCTCTGATTTAGTGACTGAGATCCAGTCCTACAAAACCATGAAGCAAAACTGTTAAAGTATACGGTCAATTTTTAGTACTGAAAATAACATCAAATATCTTAAAGTTTAGCAGCATTTGTACTGAGCATGACTATACCACACCAGAACTGAGGAATGGAAAATGTAGGAGATAAGATATCTTATTAGTCAGTGTAGTGGGAAAGCAGCAGCTTCTATGACAGCAGAATGCATATTTGTTTACTTTCCAATTGCAGCAGCTAGCGTCTCCCCAGTCCACAAATAAAAACCTAAAACATCTAAAAGAAGAACCACCAGAGGTTCAGAGGATGCAGCTTGCTTCCCACTACTACTCCAAGAGAACTTTAAGTAGCCAAAGACTTTTCTAAGACATATGTTTTGGGGGTTTTTTTTGTTTGTTTTTTTTTAAGGAACATCTTATTTTGATAGAGCTGGTGCTATTTCTGTTAAGCCATTGCCATAACTTATGGACTTTTCCATAGAGACATTTAAGAAAGTTAGAGTCTTTTACAAAATTACAGTCAGAAGACACCCTGGTTGAACTTTCTGTGATCACTCAGACTTGGAAAGCCCTAGATAATAAAGCTTTAAGTATTTCAAGAAACTCTTCAGTGTACCTGAGAGGGACAGTATTTTTAGTATTCAAGACTACACACTGCTGGGAGGTAAGGAAGAAGCACACTGTCTTCCTTCCAGTAATTGTCATAGCATTACAATTCTCTCCTGTAAATGCATCTTTTCTCTAAGCAAAGATTTAAACAGAAGCATTAAGCATCTTCAAGAAAAATATTTAAACAGATAATGTGGATGCTAGTTTTTATTAAACATGCCATCAGTGGCTACATTTATCTTCAGCCAGGTCCAGATGCTCTTGCCAGTGCAAAATACCCATTTAAGTCAATGGCAGCTTTGAGCAGCAACTAGAAAATTACACATGTAATAAAGCTTGAGAGATTTGCCTCCTGCAATTGCCAAGCTACAACTCTTGCTCATGGAGCAGCGCAGGCTCACTCCGCATTACAACTCTTTGCAGTATTCAGTTTAAAGAACCTGCATGTCTGTGAGGACAGTGGCACTGCAGTAATGAGGGATCATAAATGCAGTGAGTTGAATTGTTCCTTTAATTTTTTCTGACCTAAAAGATAACAGAAGCCATTTCTGTCACCGATACAACAATTATTATTCCAGTTTAAAAAATTGCTATGATTTATTACCACAAGAACCTTAAAGGAAACATGTAGTTTTGTTATGATTATGTGGAAATAAAATATTGTTTCTATTAAGAGAGGATCAGCCTCTCTGCTGAACAAAGAGAATTGCCTGCAGCTATTAGTGTGACTTGGAGTCTGACCACTCTTTATTCTCCACTTTGCGGTAAATAGCCATGGGATGTACACCACACTCATTGGCACCATAACAGTGGCTTACTCTAAGCCAATAGCAGGGCACTATAGACTATATATAGGAAAAAAAGCACTGCCAACTTAACTACATTTCTGGTTTACCCCGGTTTTGACTCTAACTTCATGACAACTACAAAAGCATCCTATTTCACCATACCAAACATACCAAAACCGTAATGTGGGCTTCATTCTTTTCAGCTCTCAACTACTAAAGAATCTGGTTGCAGGGAAGCTTAGTAGCCTATTGTGAGATTCTGCTGCTGTTAAAAACCTCTTTCAACAGTACTAACCATGGATGATTTTTACTACTAGATGGTCATCCAGAAAAGAATAGTGACACTTCACATTTATGCTCACTGGAGATTACTGAAAGGAGTGGAGTGTGTGAAATCCTTAATCCTCACTATTTCAACTCCTCTTTCCCTCAGTTCAGTTCTCCATTCTTTGATATGATGTAAACTTTGTAAGAGTTGGACAAAAACCATCATTCTTCCCTGCTCCAGAAATTCATTTGGTTAACCCCACTGCGTGGTGACTGTGCTTGACGTGATTTTACAAGACACTGGTTTTGCCTTTTATATGGAGACTTTCTAAGATGAACTCTACTGAAAGCAGTAGTGACCCTCTACAACATGCATTATTTTTTTCCCCTCTAAGCCTTAACACTTATAACACCATTAACATACAGAAAAGTTTGAAGACCCAAATTGCCATTAAAACTGCTCATTTACAAATCCAAGAATAGCCAGAGTAAAAGACACATTTCTCCATGTGACCTCAATCAAGCAAATTTTCCTTTAAAAAATAAAATATTTTCTTGTTAGTATTGCATCAGCCACATGCTCTTAGCTGACCCCTCTAGTCATACCTTCCAGTTAAACATAGCACTGGACTAACTAGTCTGTACACTGACAATGATGCTACAGCAACAGAGTAGATGGCACAGGATAACCACCAACATATGATCTGTGGCTAAAGAATACACTACACCGCATTTTTTTACCCATCTCAAGCTCCATCAATCACTATTTTTATTTGATTTCTGGTTTTATCAGAGACTTGTTGGAAACCCCCTCTGCCCTGGAAATTTTTTACTGCTCAGATGTCAACCTACCTCCACAGGCAGACATTTTAGTTGTGCAAGTAACCAGTGGCAGAATGTAGCTGAAAGTAGCTTTCCCAGAAGTATGGGGTACTGCAGTTCCTGGTTCTGTCTCAGGACGTGGCAGGGGAGGCATACTTTTTTCTGGATTTGACTGGAGGAGAAAGGAATTAATTCATTCAGTCAAGCCTGTGCTTCTATCTAAGTTTGAGTCCTGAGCTGCAAAGTATTAAAACCTTATGTCCATGTGCAAAACCCCCAGGAAAAGAAAGGTTAGAGAAGAACAAGAACATCATAGGAGCAGCTTGATATCTTTCTCTTTTGTAGGCAAAACAATAAATCACACAAATTCTGTTAAGTGACTTGCTGACAATGCTCTCAGTTAATAGCTCCCAGAGTAAAGTGGTTCCCAGCTTTGCCACTGCTTTTCTTCTTACCTGACATACAATTATGTGAAGTTCCACAACTTTGTATCACTACTGTAAAGATTATGAAGGTTAGCTTAAATGACAGATACCAGAAGTGTGACACTGATGGTTTCTGTTTCCCAGATAAAATAGTTTTCTGGCTACAGAATGTATTTCTCCCATTTTATTTCATCTGTGCAAAGTCACAGGATAGACTAAGCCATCATTCAGCTGAACCAGAAGAACATAGATATAGATAACACTAATGTACAGGAAGGAAGAGAGAGAATACATCACTAAAATACATGCCTGGCTACAGGTGAGGCCCTTGCTGAACACACGGAATAAAGTAAGAAAATGTTTCAGAAGTAACAGATGAACACATAAACCATAAACTAGTTGTCATTATTGACATTATTTGCATACATACAGAGGAAATTAGAGAGGAAATATAGAAGAAGTTATTTAATTCTACTGCAGAGTCTTAGTTCTGTTTGCCTTCTAAATTCTGGGTGATTCCTCCCATCTCTAGCCTCATATTAAATTTGAGGGTAAACAATACAATTGTTTGAACAATTGTTGCTGAATCAATATTTGAAGTGAAAGCTAATGCAAACTAGAATGTAACTGAAAACTAAGTAGATCTTTGCAAACCTGTCCACAATTTTTTAAAACTCAGAGCTATTAACTGCAGCAGACATAGCTACTACTAGAATTTCACCACTAGATGGCCTTATTTAAATAATAACCGAGCATCATTGGTTATAAAAGCGTATGAAGCAGCAGACAGCACGTACACGTTACCCAAATTCCTTTCCTCAGTATGCAAGATAATCTGACAGTGATGCAAGGAGAGTTGCAACAGCACCACTGCTCAGCAAAGCAGATGTCCGTTTTCACTAACTCAAGTAGTTGGAAACCCCAGGAATTAACAGTTTCATCTGAAGCCTTGAGCAGATCATAATCATAGCATATGACACAGAAGTTTGATCTCAGCTCTTCTAATGTCTAAAACAGTGGGCTTCCTCTTTCAGACTTTGGCTGTGCGTGTCTGTTGTCAGTTATGATACACCAAGGCCTCAAGAAACCGGAGCTGGATCTATTTGTATCCTGATAAATCACAATTTCTGATCCCCCAAAGCAAACATTTTAGACTGTTCTTGACCTCCACGTTATCTCAAAGTAATTTCTTAACATACCTGTCATTCTCTGTTGCATTTCAGTCACAGTTTATGTGCCTCCCTATTTACTGGCTATATTATATCTTGAAGAGTAAAGGAAAGACAAACTTTTAAATCTTAACATCCAGAACCATAGAGCCTTTACATTACTTTATAATAGTACCAATGCTCAGATGAGGCTAAGCAACTGTGAGTAAGAGCTCTGATACAGACTAAACTCTGATAAAACTGGAATCATTACAGAATAATAAAATTTGGAGATTTCTACCCAAGTAATTACAGTGTTGGGGAAGAAATCTAAGAATGTCCTTCCCTGAAAGAAATATTCATGACAAAAGTGCTTCTTAGGAACAAGATCTCAGCTACCAAACAGAGTAAGCATTCTGAGAGCTGTTTTCTTGATGTGCATTTAATATATAGGTGGCTACATTTATGTTTGATTCAACCTATCCTCAATAGTGATCCTCAATCACTAAGTCCCAATTCTTTCTTGACTTTTAATTTAATATTTATTGTTAAAAGCAATTTCCCCCCATTTACCATGAAATCATAAGGCATTCAATTCCTATGATACTTCCCAAATCTTTAAACCCAAATATTTGGTTACCCTTGCAGAACTCAGTGCAATAATATGAATAGTCCAGAGGCAGCAGAGCTGCTCCCTTAGAGGCAACACAGGCCACTTGAGGAGCCAGTATATAACACTATAAAAAAGCAGGAGTCAATGTGAAAAAGATGTTCCCCAACAGAAGGAGATTTTCTTTGTTTGCAGGAAAATAACATGAAGAACATTCAAGTACCTTGCACCTCCAAGTGAGTTTGCAAATTCATTCATAATTGAAATGATACAAATTAACACAACTGCATCAGAAGTATAATCTCTGTATAAAATCTACCATAAACTAACATACTAGTAAAGAATCAGTAGAAAGCCTACTAGCTTAGCCTGAAAATTGTTAAATTAGTATGATAGAGTTCATTCATGGTTTGGATTAGATTTGAAAAAGTCTTAAGTTTTTCTTAAAATCCCTAATTATTTCATTTTAAGCATCTATTTCAAAAAATATTATGCTCAGAAAAACAAATGAGAAACGTAATTTTTCTTATGAGCTCTTATGAGCATGTCACTTGATATACATAATAGACACCAAAATTGAGAACTGAGCTGTAAATCAGAAGCAATCCACTCACTATACAGGTGGAAACTTCAAGATTAAAACCACAAGAATCTGAAGTAATAAACAGATTAAAAAAACCTGGAAAACTACAATTAGGATTCTATTAAAACCTCTGAGTATGGCAACGTGTCATAACTGCAGAAAATAACTTTTTCATGACCTACATTGCAGTGATATTTTGCAGATGCTTTCAACCACAAAAAAAATCTGAAAATTGTTCTTCTGTAGTCTTAATGTTATACAGAAAGGTTTAACTGCACCCCATTTGTCTTTGAAATAAAACCCCATTATATCTGTGAAGCTACAAAGAAGGAGCAACTGGTTGATTTTGCTTTTTTGATGGACTTGCAAAGTAAGGCAGGATAAGAATAATCTACAAAAACCTGAAAAAAGCAAGATTGCCATTTCTCCATTATCTTCCATCTCTGCTTAAAGAGCTACAAAATTTGTGAATTTCAGTCGTCAAAACTTACCTGAAATTTTTATGATATACTGATTTAAATGGCTTAAAACATTTCTTCATTTTGTTCTTATGCTCTAAGATGTTGCAAACTTTTGATTTAAACATGGTAAAAAATGGTGAAGTAAGTGAAAGTATCTTTGCTGAGCACTCAAATCTGCAAAGACACAGTTCTTCCACCACTTGTAAGGAACCATAGCATGCACAGAGTTCAGTGAAAATTATGATTTTCCCAACTTCCATAAATCTGAGTGCCTTGATGTTTCAACAACACTCCCATCTCATCAGTGTTCTGGGCAGGTGAGAAAGAACATATCTGGTTGCATCTAACGTGACTGTACTTCAAATACACTGTCTAAGAAACGACCAAAGAGAAAGTTCAGCTTTCAATAACATAGCCCAATTCCCTAGTATTTGTTCAAGTCACTGCTGGCAGTTATGTATGTTTGTTTTAGAATCTGCTCAAGTTAGTTTTTCAACTTTTGCTAGGAAGTCTACCTACCTCTCTCATACAGTATTTTTCTTTCTGACATCTTTGTTATTTTATTAACTGCTATGCATTAAAGTGGCAGACTGCAAGAAAACAAATAGACACAAAGATGAAGCACAGCCAACATTCTGGAACACTGGCTAGTTTGTTGAAGGTGATGAAGGAAGAGAGAATTGCAAATGACTCTTCTGCAGAGGAGCATAGCCAGCACTCTGTGCTGGAATCCAGGGATATTGCCCAGAGCCATCATCATCAGACTCCTTGGAGGATGACTTGATCAGATACTTCTACTAAATGGGAGTTGCCAACACTGTAATCATCATCACAGTTCATGTGGCAGACAGAGTTCCTAAATACTTCCTTGAAAATTGACCAGTGTGCATTGGGTTTTCGTCAGTGACTGAGAAAGTCAATATCAGAAAAAAATATTTGGGGGATATATGGAGATAATTTGCCCACAGAATATATATTAAAATAATCTTTTATATTTTACCCAATTGTTTGAACTCAGCAGCTGTTGAGATTTACAGTTTCTCATTCCTTTCGCTATGAAAAACTAAGCAGCTCATAAATTGTACTGATAGTTACAGAGGAGAAGAACTTCCTGTGATAACATTTTTAAGCTCCAATTCACATCAGCTAAACCTAAAATGCTTCTAGATCAACACCATTTTTCACAGAAATAAAATGTACGTATTTGTTTTAGGCATGAAGACATATATTGCAACAGCTAAACAGAAAGTTCCTGTCTTAAATATTGTGTGGAAGCCTAGAAGTACAAGGGCATATACAGATGGTGCCTAAGTTGGGAGGAGGAAAGGGGAAGGAATATCTGTCAACACATGACAAGAAGGTACGTTATGGAAGAGCTCAACTGTCTCTCCCTGTCCCTCCCATAAAGAAGTTTCAGTTGTGTGAATACCATGGAAGCAGTCAATAAAGCTCCATTTTATTTGCAGTTAACATCAGAAATTAACTGCATTATAATTCTGTATAATTCTGTACTAAAAATGCATTAGTTCATTTTAAAACAGTGAAAAAAGATGCGTCTTTGCATTGTAATGTAATGGCATATTTTGGGACATGATGAAGACATTTAGGAGCCTGTTGAGTGCATGTGATAAGTCATGTAAATCTTTTGATTTTCTGAAAGCAAATCAGTCAACTCAAGTCTCCCAAAATGAATTCTAAATATTCAGCTACTCTAAACAGCAGTAAAGACTGATAACTAAGTGCTCAGCATTCAGAGAACTGTGGCCAATTGGATCCATGTCTCTATTTTTGGAGCTAATACAGATTTATTTCACCAAGAGTATTCCAAGAATCATTGAAGGAATTTCAGACTTCTGGGAATAAGGCTTCATAACTGAACTTTTCAATGTTAAACTATTATAAATAAATTGTCTCTATAGCTATGAATTAACTGCAATAAGTGCAATGATCCACTAATGTTATGAAGCATACTGTCCCCCAGATTTGGTATGAATTATTTTTGGACTCCTTCACTAAGAGGGGGGGTAGGGGAGCAATATCAGAGGACATTAAAACCAGTAAGTTCCATAGAGTTACTAGTTCCTATGTATTTTTCTGTCCATTTGACTTAACTCTACCAAACTTACTCAGCCTATACTCAAATTCGAGCAGTTAAAAGCTCCATCTTTACTGTTGTTGAAGAGTTTTACTATGACATAAAAACACTCCTCTCCTGTGATGTTGCTGATCATCAAGCTGTAAATGACTATCCTAAGGAGAATTTAAGCATTTTATTCCCATTCTTGTAGTTCATAGAAACTGAAAACAAAGCAAGCACTCCACATACCTTGGACAAGTAACTCAGGGGGGTTAAGGGGACTGAAGGATGATCCTATGTTACAAGGCACCCTAACTCCAATTGAATTGTGAGGTATACATTTTTACCCACTTTGACCTTTCACATGAAAGAATGTGTCCCCCTTCCCCAAAAAGACTGTGAGCTCAGAAAGAATGCTCAGAAAATACATTTCTGACAATGCAACATGTGTCCATTCCACCATTCTGAAAGCTACACACAACCTCTGAAGTCAATGTATCAAAGCCAAAGAAAATAACCACTGCGGTCATTTTATTTATCTGAAAAACCTTGGTTTCTTAGCATGGAAAATGATGAGCACGGATAATAATGCTGCAAAATAGTCATGAACTCTCCATAGTAAACACAGAAAGAATTTTTTCATTACCTTGTAGTTCACTGTTTTCCACCAGCTCATATTCCTATCTGCAGCATCTATCTCAGTGTAACTGATGTTTGGAGGAAAAAGAAGTCTCTATCAGTGCTTGCACTGAGGTTCAATAAATACAAATTAATCTTGGTAATAGTGTAACTAGAGGCACAGAAAACAAAAGGAGAAAATTTTGCTCAGTCAATATCTAGTACAGCAATTTTTTAACAGGGTCCAAGTCCTAGCTTATTGTGTATCCAAACAAGATAAACAGTAAAAATGAAAGAGAAGAACTGTTTATGTTGAAGAGCAGAGCTTGCTAAAACATGAGACACTGAAGCCAGTGACTGTTTCTAACACTTCTGCAAATGAATTCTCAATATTAGCATTCTGGCAATGCTGTAGTCGATGGATCCATACAAGAGGTAACATTTTGGTATTTGCGAAACTAACCTAAGTGATGACTGATGTACAGTTTGCAGGGACTAAGACCTCATAAGAAACAACTGCAACTAATTCTTTAAAAATCCACATTATTTGTGCAGTTCTCTGACTCAGCATTAGGGCAGGTATACTTCCTATCTTACATTAATAGCTAAAGAAGAGCTAATGGAATTAAAGTATAATTCATTTAAGAGATGTAATATTTTACCTACTGTAATATGTACATACCTCAACTGCAGAGCAGGAGACACAAAGATAGCTTCCTATGTTTTAAGCGCAGTGTGTCTAACTTGTATTTTTCTATCGGTGCAAACTAAGTGACAGAAGTAGCAGCAAAGGCCATTAGAATAGATGATACTGTATTACTCCTATGAGAATAAATGGCTTTCTCTGCTCCTTTCCCACACATTATGTGGGGTTTACCCTCTGTCTTTAACCACTGCTAAAAGGATTTCCCCTCTTTGTTTCCTTTTCCTTTTTTCCTTTTTTTTTTTTCTTGGGGGGGGGGGGGGGGGGGGAGGTGAAGCAGACTTCCCACAAAGTACATTTTAACACCTTGAGATATGCACAGACTTGCTGTGTATTCAATGTACTTAAATGCTTAATAGAGGTTAAAAAGGTGTGGGGTTGAAAAAAAAAAATCTCATGGTAAGATCAGTCAACAGCCAATTCTTAGGTAAAAAGCAACTACTGGAGCCAGTATGATGATTTCAATTATCCAACTACTATCTGTCTGTGACATCATCTGTCTAGATTTCCTTATGCTTGATACTTATGGAAAAGCATGCACTTCAGTCTTCCAAACAATGATTCTTGAGTATTTTAAATCAACCTATCAAACTTAAGGCACAATGTTCATACCTCTTTCTTTCCATAGTTAAAAGCTAAATTTGTAGGTGTAGAAGTATAGTGAAGCATCAAGAACATTCAATACAGCAGCTTTGAAAATAAAACAAAAAGGAAGAAGACTTCTATGTAACTTGCATTTAATTTGGTGACTGAAGTAATTCAAACACATCCTTCCATATCCAAAAACTCATACCTCCCTCTACCACTACTAGTTTCACCAGAAACCGAAAATTCCTGGGAATTCAGTAAGTCAACACCCAGCATGTTGGAGATTTCGGTTATGGGAATATCCATTCAATCATAGCTGGAAAATCTGCCCGGTCAGTTTTTAACAGTTTTTAGGTTAATAGCTACTTTAGCTGCTCTAAAAGCCCCATTATAGCCATGAGATATACATAGATTAAAAAAAGAAAGCAGTTGCTCTAACAGGTGTATTATTTCTTCCTTTTACTATCATCACTGGATAAATTTTGGACTGTTATTATGCTAATAGATTCTCATCATTACTGTAAATGACCACCTTCTCTGAAAGCACAAGCCAACTTGTTTCATCTTGCAATGGAACTGACTAAGCTTGCTTCTACTCAATTACAGTCGCTTAACAGAAGTGGTAAATCAAATAAATTTCTGTTTGCTTTTCATTAATTTTCAGAGATTTGAGTTAATTAAATTACCAATTATCAGAATGAACAAGATTCCTAAGGCTAAGATTTTATATGAGTCATCTCATTTTCAACCCAGTGAGCCAAAAACTGTGGGGCCTACACATTGTTCCAACTAGGAAGATAATGGAGTCTGGCATCTTTAATGCCATCCTTTTTCTTTATAATTATAGCACAGTATTTCCCTCAACACAGCAGAAATCAAAAAGGGCAATCTTTGTTTATAGTTCCAAACCACTTCTAATGAAACCTTGAACCAGAAAGATTTTTATTTTTGGCAGTGAGAAGCGGTGGAAGGGTGGGGATGGAAGGTCACACTGGAAAGCTTTGCTCAAGGTACATTTACAGGTTGCTTGATCCATCCTTGGGGCCCTTTTCTGCAGCAGTTCTTCCTGTTGATCTCACATCTCTTCTGTTGATACAGCACCTCCCAGAAGGCAAGTCACTCTCCCTCAGATTCCTTGAGGGCTCCACTCTTAGAGTTACAGCCTCCTAATTGAAGCATTTGAATTCAGTTTACTTCAGGGAAAGAGGCACACTAACAGCTTTTGGTGTGTTATATATGAATGTGTATAAGGCCACAGAGTATCACAGTTTCCCTCTTGTGCAGGATAAAAACAGCTCAATTAAGATTTTTTTGGTACATGTACAGGACTCTTTACATGGATGAAGTTCCTGTTGTTGTAATTCCTGGCATGTTGTACAGACACTATGGAAAGCAAGACAAGAATTTCACCAATATTTCCCAGGTAAGAGAGTACCTAAGCCAGCAGTTGCTTTCAAAGAGAAGTAACCCAAGGAGCCATGCATCTAAATTAGCCAAACAGCCTATTCCGTTTCCTAAACATGTAATTGCCCTAGAAGCAATACAGGTGAGAACATCTTAGACATTCCTCTCAAAAGCATAAATGAGTGGTGGCTTAAATGCTGTCTTAGTAACAGATATGTAGGACAAAAGGCAAAACTCTTTTCCACTCCCCCTCCCCCCCCAACACTGCTGGCCCCAGGGAAGAAACAGCATCAATTCTATCAATTTCTCAAACCACCGAGGTGAAGAAATCCCTACTAGACATCTGCAATCAGTTAGTAAAAAATAATCTGCAAGAGAAAAGAGACAGGCTCTCATGGATAGAACCATAGAATATCTCAAGTTGGAAGGGACCCATAAGGATCATCAAGTCCAACTCCCTGCTCCTTGCAGGACTACCTAAAACTAAACCATATGACTAAGAGCATTGTCCAGACGCTCCTTGAACTCTGACAGGCTCTAAAGAAGCTAACATGCTGCAGCCACACTTGTTGGAATACAGGTTAAAGAACTGTTCAAAGCATTTGAGAAATATAAATCAACTCTTTGCATAAGGTTTTTCTCTAACTTGAGTGAACTAAATCCAAGTCAGTCTTGTTACATCATTGCACAAGCAGTGTACAGACAGAAGCCAGGCTTCTGATATTTTTTTTTGGTCCTAACATTTGTAATTAGCACTTTCTCTTCTAAGATTCAATTTTTTACAGTCATTTGGTGTTCAAAAACAGAAAAGTTGGTGTCACTTGAAATACACATTCTATAGGTCACAACATGGTAAATTTTAGGATATTAATTTGGCAAACTCAGGTTTACTACATCTCTCTGGCATCAAGTTACAGCACTATATCTTTCTGTGGAGAAAACAGATAATTTGTTTTCTTGAAAACTTGCTTGTCTTTCCTTTGACTTGCTTAGCAATATTCTTTTAATTGTTTTCATTGGTAATAACACAGAAGGTAAGAGTTCTGTTCCCCACTGAATGGAGAACTGTAAAGAAAGAAGCAAAGAATTCAAGTGCTGAGCACATGCCAGAGCACTGTCACCACTGCAGGACCAACTCTTCTGATAGTCTAGATTGACTAAGACATAGTACACTGCTCCATAAAACTCCAGCAGTTGCCAATTTATGTCAAATTGTTACACACACATCACAAAGACCAGGATCATCACTAGCCCTAACTGCTTAATTAAATGCAAGATTAATTTCAATGCTCAAATATCCAGTGATTCTGATCTGACGTCATTGTGGTTTTCATAACTGGTTTTTTTAACAGGTTTCTTTTCATTTGCATTCATTCTGTACCTTCAGACTAAACTAGTTTCACATTTAAGTTTTAACCCAAACCACAAAGGCCCACAGTTTTCCCTAAGAGATCTGATTCTCAGTCTTTCAATTCCAGCAACTCCAGTAAAGCCACAGATCAAAATTCAAGTAGTCCCAGTCAGAAGGGTTAACTAAAGGAAGATTAACATAATTTTATTTATTTATTTATTCATTAAATACAAGAATATTTGACCAGCTTTCAGTACAAATCAATTACTGGAATATCGGGATCATCCAACATAATACTATGAGGTGCATTTTATGACCATTTTTTCAGCCAGAGTTGCTAATCCTTATCAAAGATGAAGTTACTATACTGCAAAACAACAAAAAAACCCCATTTCCTAATACTATACAAGAGAGTACCCTCACAGAACTCAGAACTGAAGAGCTGTATCTACTGTAGGATAACTTTAATTTCATCATTGGTTCACCAATGAAATTTTCTTTCTAGTTCTTGAAAGAGATTTAATCCAATAAACAAGGAAATAAACATGTTGATCCTATAGACTATCTACCTTATAGTTATTGATATAATGCATATATCTGTAGTGTTTAAATTATGGGTCATATCTATGTTTTTCACATAGTTTATATTAATGGATGGTGAATTAGTAAGCACTTGAAGGACTAGAATTGGTATTCAGATTTATTTACAACTCAGTTCTTACTGATCAAAAAAAGCTCTATATGCACAGAATCAAACACCTGGAAAAGTAAAGTTAGTGAACAAAAAACCAGCTTTTCAACTCTGCTGCAGTATGGAAAACAAAGCAGAATATTTCACTTCTTACATTTGGTTTTGACCTAAGTAGCACAGACTTCTATTAAGAGTTCATCTGGTCAGCTGCCCTGATACCTTGTACTTAGTACATTATAACCTGAGATGAGTGATGGTAAGAAGCACTGTTTTCTGCTATAGCCTGTGCCAGAAAAAGGCTCCATAGTTCTGAAGAGAATTCTCCATACACTTGAAAATTGTGAAGCGTAAAGTAGACAAGCCCATTCAGACTATGGTTCAGCCTGGATCGCTGCAGATTATTAAGTGATCAGCTCACTGCCAACCTCCTGCTCCAAGATTTCTACAGGCATATTAATTGTTCTGGTGACCAACAGCCTGATGTAACTCAAGACATTATCTTTTCTGGAAGCTATTTCTTTTTATATGACCAGACACTCCTACTAGATACCGTAGAAGTAAGTTTCAGGAAGCCATGTACGTAACAGGTTACAAACCTTGATTGCAAGCACACTCATGTGATATGAAGCAGCCAGCCAAAACATATGTCCTCCAAGTATTCCACAAAGCAAAAGGCTTCTTCGTGGCTGGTTGACACAGGAAGATTATCAGCACGGGCCAAATGGGATCCCTGAAGCTGCCGTTGCAATGTGAAGAACTCTCGTGTGTATTAAGGACTTCAAGAAAGCAAATTGGGAAGAGAAACAATCACCTCATCACTTCAGTTTCCTATCTTCTGTTTTACTTTAAGGCTTACTAGTGAGGGCTTTCATGTGTCTGAGGAACTTCATGTTTGTTTAAGTTTCCAGTCTTAATGTTTGCTTAATAGAAACTATTTGTAAACTTATAGTGTTGCCATGTCCAATCTCTATTTGTATTTGTTTCTCCGGCATTTTTCCTCCCTCCTGTGTTTATTTCTGCATTGACACATCAAGGGAGGGCCTACTTTTGGCACACACTCTTGCCAAACCAAATTGTTTAATGCACAATTTCCTTTCATCAGAACTTAAACATATTAACTACTTAGTATATGGCATCTAAGTGTATATCAGGGTTAAAAAAATGATGGGACGAAGAATGGGACACATGTTGAGGCAAGAAAGATTAAAGGAAAACATTTTTCTGAATTAAAGCCCTCTTAGCAGTGCAGTTGGAACACTATGCCCTAAGTTTTGTTTTGTCCTTAGACAAGTTCAACCCTTGATTAAATCATGTTTATAAATAATCTGGGATCAATCCTCCTCTCCTGGAAACAATCAACAAGAAGTTAAAAGCAGAACACTTTCTCTTTTTGGTGGAGGAGGGAGACAGTGGGGGGCCAGGTGGTTAAAAATTAAAGTTAATAGAAGAGTAGAACTAAATCAATTAGCTATTAACTCTGTCTCAAGTTTGCCTATGAACTGGGAAGTAAAACATATGGCAGTTTAAGTGAACATACTTCGGTATATTAGATAACATTGATCCAAGTCAAAACCCTCCACAGAGCCCAGTTAAATGTGTACATTAACTTCTATGATTATTTTCTAGATACAGATTTGCAGATGGTAACTAGAATAAATGACAAAATGAGCTTAGCACTTCACATTAAAAATTGAGATCTAATATAGTATATTAAGTAATATCTATTGTCCCATTTAATTGGTATTTGGCAAAAAAATCTTTGATAAAGGGTAACTGTCAAAAACATTTTCTTGCAGATCCTGATCTGAGATAGTCCATGCTTTGTTTAAAATTCTGTTCATTGTCAACAAGTTCTGCACAGTAAAGATGACAGGCTTTATGCCAGCTCAATTATTTTGGAAAACGTATTTCTTGAGTCAGTAGTAATGCAATGTCAAATAAACTGATGCTTATTATGAAATCAGTGTTGTCACACAAGGTTAACGTATATCACAGAATCACAGAATCATATTGGTTGGAAAAGACCTTTAAGATCATCGAGTCCAACCATAAACCTAACACTGCCAAAACCACCACTACACCATGTCTCTAAGTACCTCATCCAAACGTCCTTTAAATACCTCCAGGGATGGCGACTCAACCAATTCCCTGGGCAGCCTGTTCCAATGCTTGATAACCCTCTCGGTGAAGAAAAATTTCCTAATATCCAGTCTAAACCTCCCCTGGCGCAACTTGAGGCCATTTCCTCTTGTCCTATCACTTGTTACCTGGGAGAAGAGACCGACCCCCACCTCTCTACAACCTCCTTTCAGGTAGTTGAAGAGAGCAATAAGGTCTCCCCTCAGCCTCCTTTTCTCCAGGCTAAACAGTCCCAGCTCCCTCAGCCGCTCCTCATAAGACTTCTGCTCCAGACCCTTCACCAGCTTCGTTGCCCTTCTCTGCACACGCTCCAGTACCTCAATATCCCTCTTGTAGTGGGGGGCCCAAAACTGAACACAGTATTCAAGGTGCGGCCTCACCAGTGCCGAGTACAGGGGCACAATCACTTCCCTACTCCTGCTGGCCACACTATTTTTGATACAAGCCAGGATGCCATTGGCTTTCTTGGCCGCCTGGGCACACTGCTGGCTCATATTCAGGCGGCTGTCAACAAACACCCCCAGGTCCTTCTCTGCCAGGCAGCTTTCCAGCCACTCTTCCCCAAGCCTGTAGCGTTGCATGGGGTTGCTGTGGCCCAAGTGCAGGACCTTGCACTTGGCCTTGTTAAACCTCATACAATTGACCTCGGCCCATTGATCCAGCCTGTCCAGGTCCCTCTGCAGAGCCTGCCTACCCTCCAGCAGATCAACACTCCCACACAACTTGGTGTCATCTGCAAACTGACTGAGAGTACACTCGATCCCTTCGTCCAGATCATTGATGAAGATATTAAACAGAACTGGTCCCAACACAGAGCCCTGGGGAACACCGCTTGTGACCGGCCGCCAACTGGAGTAAACTCCATTCACCACCACTCTTTGGGCCCGGCCGTCCAGCCAGTTCTTTACCCAGCGAAGAGTACACCCGTCCAAGCCATGAGCAGCCAGTTTCTCCAGGAGAATGCTGTGGGAGACCGTGTCAAAGGCTTTACTGAAGTCTAGATAGACAACATCCACAGCCATTCCCTCATCCACTAGGCGGGTCACCTTGTCATAGAAGGAGATCAGGTTGGTCAAGCCGGACCTGCCTTTCCTGAACCCATGCTGGCTGGGCTTGATCCCTTGGTTATTCTCTACATGCCGTGTGATAGCACTCGGGATGATCTGCTCCATCAGCTTCCCCGGCACCGAGGTCAGGCTAACAGGCCTGTAGTTCCCCGGGTCCTCCTTCCGGCCCTTCTTGAAGATGGGCATCACATTCGCTAATCTCCAGTCAGCAGGGACTTCCCCAAGCAGGTAGGAACTGCCCTCAAACATACCTGCCTACATGTTCTATTATTCCAAAGGCATTGACTGTGAACTATTAGCCAGTGCATATCAAATAGCTATGGAGAAGTAGGAAGTTTGTTGTGACAAGTTCACCTTGCAGCGTAAGTAGCTTGTACATTATTGACACTTTTTACAACATTGATACTTATTATCTCATATCACCAGTACTATCCTTTAAGGACAAGAGATTTTGGAGAGAAGTCACAGCACATCATTCGTATCATAGCATTAGCATTTCATAGTTGTATCAAATATATGTAGTATGCCTTTCATTGCGACATGAGCAAATTTTCCAGACATAGTAGCACAAAGCAAGGGGATCAAGGAAGTGAGGGAATGATGCATTGACAGCAAAGCTGACATGTAGGCCGCTTAAAAAAACTGAAAGGCTTACTTTTCTTTTGGTAAGTGATAAGTTTATGGATTACCATTTACAGATGAGTTAGTGGTGATGTTTGTAGGTACATGTGAGCTCTGTTTCCCACCCTCACATTTATATTAGAACTTGTTAGGTAAGACTTGACCAGTGTGGCAGCTGGTTTCAGGTTCTTATTATTACTGAACTTTAATTAAAAAAACCAACAAAAACCAAAACCCAAAACCAAACAAGTGTCATATCAATAAGATTTTGAAAGCAAAGACACATACTAATGTAAAGTGAGAGGAGTCAGTGATACAAGTACCTAATGTTGGGATGAATTTGGCTGTAAAGGGACTAATCTCTAAGATTAAAAAACCCAAACACAACACAAAAAATTTACTCTCTGCTTCTTCAGAGGAATGTTTGCCTTGATCATTCAAGTATGTACAGGACTATTTGCTTGGATATCACCAAGGATATTGCTAGTATCTTACCCCCATCCTTCTTTAAACTTAAACTAATGACTATTAATTTACCAAGTTCAACTGAACATCTTTATGTATTGATTACATTTCAGTCAATCAACTTCATTGTTATTTATAAAGCAGCTCTACCTTCAGAAGCTACAGATGAACAAGGTTAATGTTTGCAAAGATTTCTTGGTGGCTTTCCAGTTTTAGACCAAAATTACATTTGAATGACATTCACACCAGTGTGCCAAGATAAGAGGAAAGCTCAGGTTATCAAGATCAGCAAGATGTAAGGCAAGAGGCTATAAGCACTGCTCCCCATCACCCATGACAACTTTCTCCTTTAAATAAGAAGTCTATCTATGAGAGAAGGGTTGAAGATGATGCATCAGCCTATGTTTAACAAAATGTCTGGATAAAGTAATTTAATTTAGGAGTATGACAACTTAGAAATATGGCTTAGTTTCATACCAAAGTAACTCTACTAATTGTAACAAAGCAATTTAGTTTAAATCATTTGACTGATACAGAAAACTCAGCACATACAGCCACTGCTTCACCCTGCTCCTCCTCAGTGCCGAGAGTACAGTGTAGACATGCTGCAAGAAGAAGAGTGCAATCCATTTAATATAAGCCAAGTTTTTGTCATGACTCAGCAGTATTCAAGCTGCAAAACTCCTTTTATACGTATATCCAATGCAGGAAAAGTTAGAAGAATTAGGGAAAAACCTTTGAAATATCAGAGAAAGCTTAGAAACTGACCAATAGAGCCAAAGGAAGGTTATGTAAAACAAACATTGTGAAGCAACTAGCCACAAAACTGAGTTTAACTGAAATTCAGTCCTTTTTCTTTATGCAGTGAGTCATTTTCCTGAGATTGCAGATGACCAACAGATCATATAGCTACATTTCATAAACCCATCCATCCCATGTCTGGCTTCACAACAGTCTTACAGGAAAATGGTCAGAGAATGGTCTAGTCAAAATCTTCTCATAATTTTAAGCCAAAATTAATCTACGGATAGTTTATATCCATGCGATGTAGAATTTATATACCTCTTCCCTCTTCCCCTCAAATACTTGTAGGCAGCAGCCTTACCCTCACTGATCAGGCTCCAGTTTATTCTGCTTAAAGACCCATAACAAGCTTTTGTGGCAATGGGTTACCTTGCCTGCAGGACACACCTAGGGAGAACAGGGGGAAAGATGGTATGAAGTTGAAGAGATTTTGAATGGAAGCAAGACATTAATCAAACCAACCATTTTTAGCATTTCCACCCTTTTTCAAGCAAAAAGTTAGCTTCTCCCCACCACCAGTTTTCTGAATACAAATAAAATAAGGATAACTGGTGGACTACAGAGGGAACATGAAACATGTCAAATTGGAAGAAATAGAGGACTTCTGTAGTGCCATCACATCTTTAAAAGAGAATAATGTTAACACACTTTGCTTAAGTTCTACAAGCATTGGTGGTTCTCTCGTTAGTCCTAACAGAAGGACAAAATTTTCCTTCTGATTTGCAAGGAAATTTAAGAACAGTATAATAAGCATTAATCATAGTGGTGTCATATATTATATCAATAATTCCTATTTGATAGTATCCAGTGGAAATAAAAATGTGTCCTCATTTTCTTTGCCTCATTTCTGAATAATCTGCTGTTTCTGACAATATATTCTTACAGTGTTCAAATTACGGACTCTTAACAACATGACAAGACTGTAGCTGAATGTGTTAACAGTAAGCCTTAATAATTTCAATTTATATTAACCTCTTTCTTACAGAATTCATCCAGTCATCATGATACTGAACTGCACCTGTTATGACAGCTGTATATAGTAGCAGAACTCTCTAACCTTTTCAAGACTGGTAGGTTAGATACTAGCAAGATTTTAAACTTATTGTACAGATACTAAGCAACAGATGAAAAGAGGTTATAGTTCCTTCACAGTGTTTACTATTTGCAAAACAACTGCAGGTATTTACTGCATAGCCTGAAACAGGGGAGCTGGGGAAAAAGAAGTCTTAGAGGGACTATGTTAATCTTTAAATTTTGCTGAACAATCTGTCTGTAAAGTTCTGGTGATGCTAGCAAAACTTTCCAGACTTAAAGACAGCTATAATGCACAGAATTATTTCCTCACCCAGTTGCCTATTTCTAAATACTTTCTCCATGCACAAATCCACTCCTGAAACATGGAATACAAAATAAAAAGCTTGCTGTGAACAAACATGATTAGAAGATGCTGATTTTTTGTTGTTGCTGTTTTTTAAAGTAATTGCATTGTGGTACATGCAGTGTTTTTGACACTATTTTTTGTTGGGTGTGCCCAGTTTGGAACAGAAATTGAAGAACTGATCATAAATTCTTAGTACAGTTCTAGAGTGAAGGATCTGTTATGATGTTAATACAATTCATGCTATCCTTTTATATGATCTTGTTATTTTTATCTTCATTTTTTCCTCACCCTACTATGTCTAGGCTACCTTTCCAGGCTCTATACTGCTCCTTACAATCTCTGCTTTATATCACTGTCCTGCCCATAAGTACGGCATTGATTTTGCATATGGTCAAGGCTTCAGCCTCATGAAACTTAACAACTAGGACCTACCAACTCTGATGAAAGGATCATTCCACAGACACACACAGGCAAATGGCTTTGGACCCCACACTAACAGTAAAGAAAACTTGAAGGAAGGAAAATTCAGGAGTTGGCAGACCTAATTATATTTTCATAAGATGGATAAGATCTTAAAAATTCATAAGCATTGGAACACTTCTGTATTATGAGTTTGAGACCCCAGTCACACTTGCTATGATTAAAGAGTCTGTGAAAGAAAACAAAACAAAACAAAAAAACCCACCCAGGCCCCTAGCGGATCAAGAGACATCTGCCAGTCCGTGCATCTCTGGCACTGAAAAAAAGATTTTGATCTTGCCTGATTTTGATTAAGCAAGATAAAGCTTCAAAAGCATAAGTATTGCTATCTATCAGGCCTTGCCTTAAAACAAAAGTTCAGACGCACATGAGAACCTGTTGTCTTCAGATTGGGTTTCGCCTACTACACAAGAATTGTTCCAGTCCCATGGGAATTGATCACATCAAAAAGTGATCAGGAAGCAAGGATACGCTCTGAAAAAAAGAAAAGTAGAACTTGCCAGAAATGCTAAACATCTCCTTTCAAAAATTACGGGTGCTCTAACATTTTGATTTGGGCAACTGGCAAATAAAACTTGTTAAATACAACAGCAGCACAATCTCTGAGTTGTTAATCACTTAATTTTCCCTGATTTTCCCTGAATTTCACTTAAATAAAAAGAGATCCAGCTGCGAAAATTAACATAGAAGCACAGAATTGCATGGCAAGCATAGGGATATTTGGTGATGCATCACCACAAATTACTTAAGCAATAAGAATGCAAATAAGTTTTCCTTTAAAATACAGCTACTTATTTGGTAACCCATACAAATATACCAGATGAACAGTGATAAACAAGATAAGTGCTAGTGATATTGCCTTCATGTTTTTCTGCTCTAACCCCTTCTCCATGATTGCACATGCTTGTAAATGAGCCAGCTACAGAAACAGCTGACATGAACATTTTTATTTGGTTCAGGATGTGGTAAACTGCTTGATCAGTTATTACACCTTAATTTTGCAATGCCAGCTTTTCAGTAACTTACCAGCATACTATTGAGTATTGCTTTCAGAGCCTGGAAGAGGTAATTTTTGCCGGAGGATAGTATTGTGACTTCATTGCTGGAACAAAAGCTTTCATTGTTTAAGTTACTGGCAGAATTTCATAGAAGAGAAGGCAGAAGATAAGCTTTCAGTAGAATTTTCCATTCAGGCACGTATCCATATCTTTACCTGTCTTTGTCTTAGAAATTGTAGTTTGTCTATGATTCACCTTTCAGCTCTTAATAGTTTGGATAGCTTGAAAAAAAATCCATCCCATTAAGGACTTAAATAATTGAAAGCCCCTAGGTGAAAAGAGTTCAACCCTTTAAGATCTTTACCAGATCTGTATCAGACTCAGTAAAGGATACTGGAAATAATGTAGTGAACTGTCAAGAATAGACAGCTAGTCCTCTTGGGTAAAAATCAGGATTGTTGTATCCTTAGAAAACATGTTTAATGATTCTAGAATGAAGATTCACATGAACTGGTACATCTACATGGCACAGGAAGAGCTATGCAGAAATAATAGCTTAAGGCATCATTGTGCACTATTTGGCTACCCTTCGTACCAGTACTAGGGCCAGCCTGGGTAATGATGTTCTGATTTAGCTATATTTACTCTAGTCCAGGAAACTAAGCTGGTCCTGAACCAGCACAGACACCACCACAGAAAGTGGAGTCAATGGAACAACTTTGGGAGATTTAGGATGAGCTCCATGCCAGCCGCTATAAAGGATCAAGGATTTTTTTGAACTTTTAGAAGTTATGTTTTAATCCAGCAATAAAGAAGAAAATGAGCACTTGAAAATTTTATTCTAGTAACAAAAGGAAGTGGCTGAGACTAGATACCCACTAGCTAAGGTCTGACATAGATACCCTGGCAAACCGTTCACCACTGTATCAGTTTAACATTGTTCTCCTGTTCAAGTTACTGCCAGAGTGAAATAAGATGCCAGCACCAGTACTTATGCCAAAAATTGTACATACTAAGGCTTTTGGTAGCATAAAGATATAAGAAACTTATACCCCTGTTATGCTTCTACTAGGAATTTTTTTTCTACTGCAGTGGCTGTTAAGAAATGAATAGAAATCTCTCATCCAGTGGTAACTAATGTTGCAGATCCAAGAACACACATATATTTACATCAGTACCCACAACTGCTTAAGAACTTGAAATACTGAAAAGTTTATTTCAACTCAGTCACACATTATCAGTGATACTCACTGAAAAGGTTTTGGGCTCGTCTTCAGTCCTAGCGATTAGCTACGCATAGTGTTAAGCAAGCTTTCGTACCACTTCTTAACCCTTTAATGAAATTGGAAGGCCACTTTGCACATATTGCAGCAAAAGCAGTTGCTGCATGTACCAGGAACTTGACTTTTGTCAACTTAATCATAGACCATATATCACATGAACACAAATTTGTTACGGTGTTCAGTTCTGGGACAATTAAGTTTGATGAACCAGCCAGAAAAAATTAAATTCCTCTTTTCAACATTTCCTTGCCACTCCTTTAAAATATTCCCAACACACAGGCGTAAAGTCTTACTGTCAAAAACAATGCAGCACAACCTGCCGCACAAAAAGTATGACCTGAAGCCAGGGTCCACCCAGGGAGCCCAGGCAGAAGCAAAAGGAGATAGGGTCAGAGACGGAGCTGGAGATGAGGCTACAGTCTATGGCCAGGGGGTCCATGCAGGAGATAAGCTACCTACAAAATAGGGCTGAGGTCCCTCCAGGAGGCAGTGCCAGAGATGATATGATATATATCACTCTTATGATAAAGCTTAGGCAGGAATTGAAGGCCCCAGGCTGAGCTTAGCTGAGGCGCCTGGGCACATGGGCAGGGTTATGTGTGGGTCCCAGGTGAGGCTGGTCAGGACCATTAAAGCCTGTTGGTGCCCTGAGGGCCCTGACTTTCTTGATTAGTTCTTGATCAACCAAGTTTAACTATTTACTGAAATACACAGCTTCAGTAAAAGAATCAGGCTGCAGAAGAGGTTGCTTTTCTACCAGTAACAGCCACAGTTCCAGAAGAACATGTGAGATTTAGGATTTACTAAAATTCTAATTGCATTCTCATTACAAAAATATTATTACAACCCAAATGTCAGCCTAAATTTGACAGCAAGAGAGT
Source organism: Mycteria americana (assembly GCF_035582795.1). NCBI lineage: Eukaryota > Metazoa > Chordata > Aves > Ciconiiformes > Ciconiidae > Mycteria > Mycteria americana. The sequence goes on from NC_134372.1 coordinate 18,619,564, forward strand.
CTAGTTTTCAAATTTTACAGACTGTCAAACATCAGCAAAGCCCCCACCTTGAAGTGTGGGAAAGTTGATGTAAAATACGTGATTCTGAGTGAATTTTCCTAATTGCAATTGAGAAGTTAATTGATTTAATAAACTGCACATCATCAAAAAGGAAAACACCGGGGCAAAATCAAACACAATAAAAAATATCCTTTTCCCCTCTGTTTATAATTCTCAGATTTCTTTGTACAGCAATCTGCACAGACAACTTCTTGAGTCCCAGCCCCTGCCTCATGCATGACAGGGCACATGTGAATTACCTATGCCATGAGCCTGCCCTTTGCTCTCTTCCATTCTTATCCTCTTTTTCCCACCAGATGTTCATATCCCTTCCTTCTACCACCCATCCCCTGGATCTACCTAGGAGAGACTGCTTTTCTCTTTAGGGCTTCAGCCATCAAGTTTTTTGACAAGTGTTTGACCAGGTCCTGAAAGAAAATCTGAGTATGTTCTGTACATTTTCAGTTTACTTCTGTTGCCTAGAGTGGATTCTTGAGGACAGCAAAAAGTCACTCAATAGGATGTCAGTGTACACAAGCATTGCTGGGCAGGGTTATACAAGCACAACTGGAGTGGCATTCACAGTTTAACATCTACTAGAACAATTCTGGTTTTCATGCAGGCCCTTCTTTGCACCCCTCTAGAAGAAACACATTAAGCAACTCCAGTATATACAGACAAATTTAACACAAGTTCATAATTTCCTTTTACTTTGCTTACCTAACCAATTACATCAGGGAACATTCCAAACCATCAGTATCAACAATATGGATTCAATATAGACACAGCCAGTTTTGTAGCTTCAAGCAGCATCACCGCTAGAGAGCCCACCGCATACATTGAAATCTAAAACCAGACATAGTTAACCAAGACATAGAAACCTCGTAATAGGTTTCAAGCTTGACAATTTCTGTAAACACATGCTGCAACAATGATGTCACTACTACAGCTGTCCAAAACAGAAATATAAATGTATCCTTCAGAAGTGACCAGATGACACCATAAAACTAAGATAACTCCAAGATAATTCCAAACAATAAAAATTCACAAATGTACAACAATGTAAATTACTTTTTCATCTGAGTTCTAAATCTTTGGTTTCCAACTCCTAAGTCCAGCTGCTTTGTTTAGGTAAATTCATGTGGCATTTCATTACTTAACCTTGATCATTCAGAACACTATTTTGTCCCATGTTTGGCATTATTGCTAAAAAGTTTTTACTCAAGAGATTCAGAATAGTGCATATGCTGTATAGATCAGGCCCATCATTCCACTACTTTTGAAGACAGGATGTATGAAACTTTATGAGTAAGTATACCTCTCGCTGCAAGATCTCACTGTAGAAGGCAAAACAGAAAAGTTACATGACAGCAGTACCTTTCTACAGTAAAACCCAGCATATAGATAGTGATTACCATTTAATCACTGACATTGGAACTCCATGGTCCACAGGAGAGCCATTAGAGGAAAAGGAATAATTACATTTCCTGTTGAGACTCTTCCCAGACAGAGAGGTTAGGAAGTTCTAACAAAGCCTAAAAGAGATTATTTATTGGTCAATACCACAAATGGCAAGCTGCTTGATATGTTTCTATTAAGGTTAACTGTACTACAACTCTTCCTCTCCAGCTTTACCACAGATGTTCTTATTACTTCAGTAAACAACCGCAATGTGAAATGTTACCTTTTTCATTGCACAATACATCTATGTAAGCGATATGACAATGAAATAGTTGATTTAAAGATGTCTTTCCTGTCCATTACAGAAAATTCAAACACTGCATGACGTTTTATGTGCATCTGATTCAGCGTATAATACTTAGTAACCCATTGTACACACTGTATCCATTTGGCAATTGGTACAAGTGGTTAGATTTGAGAAATACCAATTTGTGCAAGTATTTGCATTTACTGTCTAACAGTTTTGGTGGCCAATTTGGTGAGCAAATATAATCTAAACAGGTCAAATCCTTAACATGAAAAGCTTAAATCATTCCCTTCTGGGAATAGGTGTGTCAAAAATTTCCCCAAATTAGTAAGCAACAACTATAGCAGAACTGTCTAAAAGCTGCATTTGTTTTCCAAGATATTTTTTAACTGGCAAGAGGAGTTACAACAACCTTTGCAGTGTAATAATGGCACACTGCATGTGCATCAATGCTGGTAGAGGCAAACAAAATGTATAAATCCTGCTATGGTTTAGACAAGACAGATAGTAAATTGCTAAATGTTGTCAAGACTCCAAAGGTTCCATCCACATACATTAACAAACACTCACTCAGCGAGCAATTTTTACTGTTAGAGACCTTAACATTTAAAAAATTTACGTTGACAGTTCTAGAATTGGGGAGACTTGAAGTCTGCTCTTCTTGTGCCACTGAAGCAGCAGCTGTGTGTCCTTGCTACTCTTGTAAATCTTAGTTACAGTAGTCTCCTGCATCACTGGGGAAACTTTAATGAAGTTTTTCATAAATGTGGCATTCTACAACACAAGTTCATCCAATGACAGGTGTCCTGGTTTTGGCTGGGATAGAGTTAATTTTCTTTCTAGTAGCTGGTATAGTGCTGTGTTTTGGATTTAGGATGAGAATAATGTTGATAACACACTGATGTTTTCGTTACTGCTGAGCAGTGCTTACACAGAGTCAAGGCCTTTTCCTGCTTCTCACACCACCCCACCAGCAAGTAGGCTGGCAGTGCACTAGAAGTTGGGAGGGGACACGGCTGGGACAGCTGACCCCAACTGACCAAAGGGATATCCCATACCATATGACATCATGTTCACTATATAAACTAGGGGAAAAGCTGGCCGGGGGTCTGCTGCTCAGGAACTGGCTGGGCATCGGTCAGCTGGTGGTGGGCAATTGCATTGTACTTAACTTGTTTTGTATATTCTTTTATCATTATTATTATTTTCCCTTCCTTTTCTGTCCTATTAAATTGTCTTAGTCTCAACGCGTGAGTTTTACCTTTTTTTTTTTTTCCACTTCTCTCCCCCATCCCACTGCAGGGGGCTGAGCGAATAGCTGTGTGGTGTTTAGCTGCCTGCCAGGTTAAACCACAACAGTCTTTTTGGCACCCAACGTGGGGCTTGAAGGGTTGAGATGACAACAGATCTGACCAGAGCCTGTTAAAGCAAATTTGTTATAAAAATTCATTATTAGGTTAATAGTCAATGGTGACAATGTTGATTTATTTGCTCTCAGAGTTGTACTACGTAACACCTTAGTTGCTGTATATGTTCCCTGTTGTGCTCTTTATCACCTCTGGGGGCTGCATTAAGGTTATCATTTTGCTGTACTGGGTAACACTGGCTTATGATAAAATTACTGGTCGAGAGACTGGTATTTGTAGTCAGCATTGTTGTCATCCCCGTACTTTGGGAACCATCTCTTGGAAACTATTAATGATTACACTCTTTACCTTTTCTCCTCGGAGAGCCAATTTATGGACAAAGGGAGACACTTTCCCCCGCTCCTCGACCTTCCCCTTCTCCTCCAGGCTAGTTACAATAGCTCTTAAGAATTTTGAATAACCTTGGGATGTTCAAACTAGCATGTTACTATTGGTATGTCTCCTGAATGTGTTTCAGGTCTTGTTTAAGGTTAAACTACTATTTAGGAATACCAGCCAGATAACTGCCCTGAGGCTGGATAGTTATGAGTGGCAGGGTGTATGGGATAGTATGGGCAAGTACCTGGGACAGTGGGCACCTCCAGTGTTTTGGAACTTCACCACTGAACAAGTGCAGAATCCTGAAAAACTAGTAAAATATTTGGAAGAAGTATGCTGTCACCCGGCAATTTGAGAGAGACACAAATCACTGCAACATGCTGGGGCCTGGCCCATGCCTACTAAGCCCTGTTCAACACTATTCAGTACACTCAAGGGGAAGAGAAGGTCTCTGGATCTGACGACAAAGCGACAGGCACTGTGGCTACTCCAACCCTGGTGACAGGCATTGTAGCTGAACCAGAGTCTGCCAGTATCAGTTGCCCCTATACACAAGAAGAAATATTGAAAGCGAAAGTCAGCTTGTTTAGTAAGGGAAGATACTCTTCCCTTACTAAGGGAAGAATTGGATGAGGCAGACTACCCTGAAGTGGAGCCATCACAAGAACAGGAGGAGGAAGAGGCAGAATTCATAAATGAGGTGGTAAGCACCCAATCCCTATCCCTGAGTGAGCTGTTAGACATGTGAAAAGATTTCAGCCATCATCCAGGGGAGCACATTGCCACCTGGCTGCTCCGATGCTGGGATAACGGTGCCAGTAGCCTGGAACTGGAGGGTAGGGAAGCCAAGTAGCTGGAAACCCTTTCTAGGGAAGGGGGCATTGACAAAGCAATTGGAAAAGGGGCACAAGTCCTCAGCCTCTGGAGGAACCTCCTGTCAGGTGTGAAGGAAAGGTATTGTCCTGGTTTCGGCTCAGATGGAGTCAATTTTCTTCCTAGTAGCTAATGTAGTGCTGTGTTTTGGATTTAGGATGAGAATAATGTTGATAGCACACTGATGTTTTAGTTGTTGCTAAGTAATGTTTACACTAGTCAAGGACTTTTCAGCTTCCCATGCTCTGACAGCTGAACAAGAACCTGGGAGGGGGCAGAGCCAGGATAGTTGATCCAAACTGGTCAAAGGGCTATGCCATACCATATGACATTATGCTCAGTATATAAACTGGGGGGAGGTGGCTGGTGGGCAGCAATCGCTGCCCGAGGCTCGCTGGGCATCAGTCAGCGTGTGGTGAACAGTTGCATCACTTGTTGGTTTTTTTTTTCCCTGGGTTCTGTTCCTCTCTCTTTCATTACTTTCCTTTTCATTACAATGTATTATTATTATTATTATTATTATTATTTTATTTCAATTATTAAACTGTTCTTATCTCAGCCTACGAGTTTTCTTACTTGTGCTTTTCAGATTCTCTCCCCCGTCCCACCGGGATGGGGGGAGGGTGAGTGAGCAGCTGTGTGGTGCTTAGTTGCCAACTGGAGTTAAACCAAAAGAAGATGTTATAGGTCACCTAGACAAGTGGACCATCATGGAGAGAGGTATCCTGTACCTGAGGGAATTAGCCATGCTGGAGGTGACTGATGGTGTCCTGGACAACAAGCAGTTATCCAAAGATCCAAATGAATTGTGGTGCACATGACCCATGTGGCAGAAATTGGTATGGAGCGCACCTGCATCATACACCAACTGATTGGCAGTAATGACCTGGAAAGATGGAGAGGGACCAACAGTGGATGAATTGGCTGGCGAACTCCAGCAATACAAAGAAAGTCTCTCTTCCTCCCTATGGGCCTGTGTCTCAGCTGTGGAGAAACTGTCCCAGGAGGTCCAGCAACTCAAAGAGGATAGGTCCTACTCCCCACCTGTATGGACCAGTATCTCAGCTATTAGGAGTAAGTGTTCCTCTGCTCAAGAGAGAGGATATAGCGCGTACACACCACGGGGCACCCTGTGGTTTTATCTGTGTGACCATGGAGAGGACATGAGGAAGTGGGATGGAAAACCTACCTCGACCCTAGAGGCAGGGATACATAAGTTGCAAGGAAAAAAAATCACACAAGGGGGTTCTTCCAGGAAAATTGCTGCTCCAGTTTCCAGTGGGTAATTCTCCAGACAGAATAAAAGGGCTGATCTTACTCCTGATTTTAATAAAGGGACTTCTGACTTGTATTTACAAGAAGTGGGTAACGAATACTATGACCAGGACTAGAGGGGCCTTGCCTGCAGCCAGGTAGAAGAAAGGGACAACCGGGTTTACTGGGCTGTGTGGATTCAATGGCCTGGCACATCAGAGCCACAGGAGTATAAGGCTCTAGTAGACACCGGTGCACAGTGTACCCTAATGCCATCAAGCTATATAGGCACAGAACCCATCCGTATTTCTGGGGTGACAGGGGGATCCCAACAGCTAACTGTATTGGAGGCTGAAGTGAGCCTAACTGGGAGTGAGTGGCAAAAGCACCCCATTGTGACTGGCCTAGAGGCTCCGTGCATCCTTGGCATAGACTGCCTCAGGAGAGGGTATTTCAAGGACCCAAAAGGGTACCGGTGGGCTTTTAGTATAGCTGCCTTGGAGACGGAGGAAATTAAACAGCTGTCCACCCTGCCCAATCTCTCAGAGGACCCCTCTGTTGTGGCGTTGCTGAGGGTCGAAGAACAACAGGTGCCGATTGCTACTACAACAGTGTGCACCGGTAGCAATATTGCACCAACTAAGACTCCCTGACTCCCATCCATAAGCTGATTCGTTGTCTGGAGTGCCAAGGATTGATCAGTAAGACTTGCTCACCCTTTAACAGTCCCATGTGGCCAGTGCGAAAGTCTAATGGAGAGTGGAGACTAACAGTAGACTATTGTGGCCTGAATGAAGTCACGCCGCCACTGAGTGCTGCTGTACCGGACATGCTGGAACTGCAATACGAAGTGGAGTCAAAGGCAGCCAAGTGGTATGCCTCAACTGATATTGCTAATGCGTTTTTCTCAATCCCTTTGGCAGCAGAGTGCAGCCCACAGTTTGCTTTCACTTGGAGGGGCGTCCAGTACACCTGGAATCGACTGCCCCAGGGGTGGAAACACAGCCCCACCATTTGCCATGGACTGATCCAAACAGCACTGGAACAGGGTGAAGCTCCAGAACATCTGCAATATATTGATGGCATCATCGTGTGGGGCAATACAGCAGAGGAAGTTTTTGAGAAAGGGAAGAAAATAGTCCAAATCCTTCTGAAAGCCGGTTTTGCCATAAAACAAAGTAGGGTCAAGGGACCTGCACAGGAGATCCAGTTTTTAGGAATAAAATGGCAAGACGGATGTCGTCAGATCCCAATAGATGTGCTCAACAAAATAACAGCCATGTCTCCACCAACTAGTAAAAAGGAAACACAAGCTTTCTTAGGCGTTGTGGGTTTTTGGAGAATGCATATTCCAAATTTCAGTCTGATCATAAGCCCTCTCTATCAAGTGACCCAAAAGAAGAACTATTTCAAATGGGGCCCTGAGCAATGACAAGCCTTTGAACAAACTACAGAATCACAGAATCGTATAGGTTGGAAAAGACCTTTAAGATCATCGAGTCCAACCGTAAACCTAACACTACCAAGACCACCACTACACCATGTCCCTAAGCACCTTATCCAAACGTCTTTTAAATACCTCCAGGGATGGTGACTCAACCACTTCCCTGGGCAGCCTGTTCCAATGCTTGATAACCCTCTCGGTGAAGAAAAATTTCCTAATATCCAGTCTAAACCTCCCCTGGCGCAACTTGAGGCCATTTCCTCTTGTCCTATCACTTGTTACCTGGGAGAAGAGACCAACCCCCACCTCTCTACAACCTCCTTTCAGGTAGTTGTAGAGAGCAATAAGATCTCTCCTGAGCCTCCTTTTCTCCAGGCTAAACAGTCCCAGTTCCCTCTGCCACCCCTCATAAGACTTGTGCTCTAGACCCTTCACCAGCTTCGTTGCCCTTCTTTGGACATGCTCCAGCACCTCAATGTCTCTCGTAGTGAGGGGCCCAAACCTGAACACAGTATTCGAGGTGCGGCCTCACCAGTGCTGAGCACAGGGGGATGATCACTTCTCTAGTCTTGCTGGCCACGCTATTTTTGGTACAAGCCAGGATGCCATTGGCCTTCTTGGCCAACTGGGCACACTGCTGGCTGATATTCAGGTGGCTGTCAACCAACACGCCCAGGTCCTTCTCTGCTGGGCAGCTTTCCAGCCACAAATTAAACAGGGAATAGTTCATGCAGTAGCCCTTGGGCCAGTCTGGGCAAGACAAGATGTAAAAAATGTGCTCTACACCGCAGCCGGGGAGAATGGCCCTACCTGGAGCCTCTGGCAGAAAGCACCAGGGGAGACTCAAGGTCGACCCCTAGGGTTTTGGAGTTGGGGATACAGAAGATCTGAGGCCCACTGTACTCCAACTGAGAAAGAGATATTGGCAGCATATGAAGGGGTTTGAGCTGCTTCAGAAGTGGTTGGTACTGAAGCACAGCTCCTGCTGGCACCCGGACTGCTGGTGCTGGGCTGGATGTTCAAAGGGAGGGCCCCCTCTACACATCATGCAACTGATGCTATGTGGAGTAAGTGGGCCACATTAATCACACAGTGGGCTCAAACAGGAAACCTCAGTTGCCCAGGAATCTTGGAAGTGATCTTGGACTGGCCAGAAGGCAAGGATTTTGGAGTATCGCCAGAGGAGGAGGTGACGTGTGCTGAAGAGGCCCCACTGTATAATAAACTGCCAGAAAATGAGAAGCCTGTTCACTGATGGGTCTTGTCGTATTGTGGGAAAGCATTGGAGGTGGAAGGCTGCTGTATGGAGTCTTGTACAACAAATTGCAGAAACTGCTGAAGGAGACAGTGAATCGAGTCAGTTTGCAGAGGTGAAAGCCATCCAGCTGGCTTTGGATATTGCTGAACAAGAAAAGTGGCCAGTACTTTATCTCTATACTGACTCACGGATGGTGGCAAATGCCCTGGAGGGCGGTTACAGCAATGGAAGCAGAGCAACTGGCAGCGCAGAGGCAAACCCATCTGGGCTGCCGCATTGTGGCAAGATGTTGCTGCCAGGGTAGAGAACCTGGATGTAAAAGTATGTCACGTAAATGTTCACGTACCCAAGAGTCGGGCCACTAAAGAACATCAAAACCACCAGCAGGTGGATCAGGCTGCTAAGACTGAAGTGGCTCAGGTGGATCTGGACTGGCAACATAAGGATGAATTCTTTATAGCTCGGTGGGCCCATGACACCTCAGGCCATCAAGGAAGAGATGCAACATATAGATGGGCTCGTGATCGAGGAGTGGACTTAGCCATGGACACTATTGCACAGGTCATCCATGAGTGTGAAACATGCGCTGCAATCAAACAAGCCAAGCAGTTAAAGCCTCTCTGGTATGGAGGACGATGGCTGAAATATAAATATGGGGAGGCCTGGCAGATTGATTATATCACACTCCCACAAACCCGCCAAGGCAAGTGCTATGAGCTTACAATGGTGGAAGCAACCACTGGATGGCTGGAAACATATCCTGTGTCCCATGCCACTGCCCAGAACACTATCCTGGGCCTTGAAAAGCAAGTCCTAGGGTGACATGGCACCCCAGAAAGAATTGAATCAGACAACAGGACTTGTTTCCAAAACAACCTCATAGACACCTGGGCCAAAGAGCATGGCATTGAGTGGGTATATCACATCCCCTCTCATGCACCAGCCTCCAGGATAATCGAACAATACAATGGACTATTAAAGACTATACTGAGAGCAATGGGTAGTGGGACATTTAAACACTGGGACACACATTTAGCAAAAGCCACCTTGTTAGTCAACACTAGGGGGTCTGCCAATCGAGCTGGCCCTGCCCAATCAAAACTTTTACATACTGTAGAAGGGGATAAAGTCCCTGTAGTGCACATAAAAAACAAGCTGGGGAAGACAGTCTGGGTTACTCCTGCCTTGGGCCAAGGCAAGCCCATCTGTGGGATTGCTTTTGCTCAAGGCCCTGGGTACACTTGGTGGGCAATGCAGAAGGATGGGGAAGTCTGATGTGTACCTCAAGGGGATTTGACTTTGGGTGAAAATAGCCAATGATTTGAACCGTATTATGTTAATTGCTATATAATACTGTATGTCATCACTACTATGGTCACTATATGCCATATCAATGGTATTTACAGTAAGAATCACTCAGATTAATGAAGAATGAATTTTGATGAAACCCAGCCAAGTGCAGCGGTGATGGAACCAGAACTGGCTTCAGCATGCAACAATGCAACACCACATACCACATCTCCTGCCCTGAAAGACTGTTATGGCAGATGGACCCGAAAGTCATGGACTAAATGAACTCAACGGACATTTTAGAGGGATGGCCCATAGACTAAGAGAATGATATCTGTGTGTATCAAAGGCAGGAAAGGTGGTGGTGATTAACTGGCCTGTATCGGAAAGTGTGAGACCTGGGCATGATGTAAATGGTATAGGATAAGGGGTGGATATTGTCCTGATTTCAGCTGGGATAGAGTTAATTTTCTTTCTAGTAGCTGTGTTTTGGATTTAGGATGAGAATAATGTTGATAACACACTGATGTTTTCGTTACTGCTGAGCAGTGCTTACACAGAGTCAAGGCCTTTTCCTGCTTCTCACACCACCCCACCAGCAAGTAGGCTGGCAGTGCACTAGAAGTTGGGAGGGGACACGGCTGGGACAGCTGACCCCAACTGACCAAAGGGATATCCCATACCATATGACATCATGTTCACTATATAAACTAGGGGAAAAGCTGGCCGGGGGTCTGCTGCTCAGGAACTGGCTGGGCATCGGTCAGCTGGTGGTGGGCAATTGCATTGTACTTAACTTGTTTTGTATATTCTTTTATCATTATTATTATTTTCCCTTCCTTTTCTGTCCTATTAAATTGTCTTAATCTCAACGCGTGAGTTTTACCTTTTTTTTTTTCCACTTCTCTCCCCCATCCCACTGCAGGGGGGTGAGCAAACAGCTGTGTGGTGTTTAGCTGCCTGCCAGGTTAAACCACAACAACAGGACAATTTTCCTCCCAAAGCTGACAGGTAAACTCATCTGTCTTTGACAGGAATCTTAGAACCTAAACATTTATAGTAAAAATAGACTTAATAGACCCACTTAAAAGTAAAAAAAAAATCAGGCCTTATAGGGTAAAGTAAGTGGAAGTTGATCAGTAAACAGTGTATTCACACCCGCTTTAAAGTTAACTCAACTACTTCAGGACTAAATTTTGCTTTTTTGCTCCCATCATACTAAAACCAAGTTCTTCTCCACCTGAGGATACATCCCAAGTCTTGTTGCAAAGTTATGCTCCACTTGCTAGGATTAATTATTTATACCCAAACAACAAATGATTAGTTATGTAGCATTCGGGAAGATTCATCAACTAGGCAAGATAACTAATTAAACAGTTACAAGCAGAACTTTTACCTCCACAGAAATTAGGAGAGAAATTGTTTAAGCTATTTACTGACAGAATGTGGCACACAGCTTATGTTCCAACTGAAAGAGTACTTTCACCTGTTAGTAAAGTAGATAAAAGGAAAAATTTAAGATAAGTTACATAAACCACATTGTGACAATACATTTTCACCAAACCCAAAGAAAATTAATGTTACATTTCAACTTCTAGAGTTATAAGTCAAAGGGTCTTCAGCACAAATATATTTTAGAGAGGCATCATTTCTCAGTGGTCCCTCTTACTTACCACAGGGAAAAATACAGCAAGGTAACAGTTTTACTTTTCACTGGAAACATATTCTCTAGGAAAGATCTATGAATCAGTGAAATTATCTCATCTACCACTATTTGACAATAGCTATGAGGCAGATTACTAAAGGCAACATTTTCCAGATGAAACAGTCCTCTAATTAAGCATAAAGAGTACTTTTTTCTTCCTTTTTCAGTAAAGACTGCTGTGAGGCAACACAATAGAAATGGCATAATCTGCTAATAATCCAATTAGAGAATTTCAAAGCGACAGCTAAAAAAAGCTGCTGTTAGTGATTTATTTTTCTAAACTTATTTTTCAATTATACCACATGGAGGTCCACATGCTTTCTAATTACATACTACTTGGAAGCTACAACAATTCACGGGATCAAGGAGAAATCACATTATGGGGTAATGCAAAACATGAGCTTTTCCCAGTTATATTTTTGTCTCCAGTTGTGGCAAAATACATCTATGGCTTTACCACTTTTTCTCATATTCCCCCATGATACGTGATAGTCAAACATGTCTCAGATATCACTCTTAGCAGAAGATTCTCAGGAATGATCTAGGATACACCCTCTCTTCCCACTTGGTTTATCATCAAAATTATCAGATGCACAAAGACAATGCTAATTTGCCTGCTGTGACTAAATACTCTGAAGTGTTGTATTTAGGAAGCAATTGCTGCTTATCATTCAAGATTACTTGAACAGAGATGGGAACTTGGCTAACATTGTTTAGGTGTGTCAGGTGTTTATCGATGCCAAAAAACTCAGTGGCTCTTGGCCTCTTGCTGAAGATAGCCAAACTCAAGCCAAAAAAGAAACACTAATGTTTGAATATGTCTTCAGAAGATACTGACAACTTTGGGGGAAACTGTTTTATCCTGCTTACAGGAGATGCACAAATTAAATGACTTGCTCAAGGCCTCAAAACAAGTATATGGATGAAGAACACAGAGAACTAAATGCATATTCTGAAGTATTAAGATACACTTCCTCTAATACCACAGCAACTCATTCTGTTACATGAATAGATATGGCTGATGAATTAATAATTAATATGGCCACACGTGACATGGAACATAGGCACTTTTAACTGCTGTAGTTCTAAGGATTAGAAACAATTTATCTTGACAAGAACTTTGCCAAACCTAGATGTTTTAGTTCTCATTCTGCCTTCAGGTCATCCTGTATGTCTTTTCACATCTATCTCACAACATGCTTAAAGAACCCTGTCACAGACCTATGCAGGCAGATACCAACTTCAGTAGGATACAGCTGACAACTCAATGTGGACATTTTTAGTTTCCTGAAATCAAATGATCAGTTTCTGCCCTTCAGTGAATACACTATGCTTTATTGTTAAAGGAGGACATACTGATAGCAAGGAAAAGGGCCCATCATCTCAGTTTGACACCTCCCCCCATCATTTCATTAACTATTTTAACAACCAATTCTTTTAAGAATACACATAAGATTTGATAAAATACTGGTTTAGGTTACACAATTCCTGGTACATAATAATCCATAAATATAAGCTTCATCTACACCTAAAGAAAAGATAAGCACAGCCAATTCTTTCTGCCTAACTTGCATTCTTAGTCATCCAATGTTGCACTTCTTTAAAACAAGCATTCTTGAGTATATTCTTATACTCACTAGACACTGTTACTCAAATAGAGGGTGAAGTTTCTCAGAAACATGTCTAGTGCAGGAGCAGGCTGAGAAAAAATACTTTGTGATTTGAGGCTTCAGGTTTCATCCCATCATCAATCAACTGCAAACAAGCATAATTCAAAGTCAGCTGCATCCTGCAGATTTGATTGCATACCTTATGCTTTAAAAATATTACAAACACAGCATACTTTATATAAATGTCCTACATAAAATTTTATTACAAAAAAAATCAGTTACATGTGCCTTTTCAGAAAAAAAAAACGTTTTGATTGAAAGTTGTTAGATAAAGCACAGTCACTTCATACAGAAAACTACCAGAGTCAAATGAAAACAAATTTTTCAAGTGAGCGCTAGAGTCAATGGCCGGTTGAGAACAGTCTTGATGAATGTTACTCACACTGAAGAGAATTTCTGAAAATATCTTGACTTAGAATCTATTTGAGTGAATGAATAATTCAAACAGAAAGTTATCTACTAGCTGTAAGTCAAAAGACCTATCAGAGGGAATTAAAACTAATGACTATGATAATAACCTAAACCACTCTTAAGTAAGGACACTAAGCTTCCATTGCCCCAGCCCATGTGCAGGTCAGCTTACACTGCAGATGCTGGTAACCAGGATTCTTCACCCACGGAATCTTTTGGTAGGACTTCAATATGATGTTACAAGAAAAAAGGTGTGAAATAATTAGATCTGGCTTTCAGGTACACCAGCTCCAAAGCAACATCACATCTAACAAGAATGTGAAGCAGCATCCTGTTTTAATCAAGGAGAAGTTCTTCCAAGCTGTAGAGTTTTTGATCCAAAGGTGATTTTATGGCAAAAAAAGATCTGTTAAAAGAAGTATTTGTCTGGAAAAACTTCAATAGCTACATATTCTCCTGTGGCCAACAGCTGTAAGCTGTAAATCATATGTCTACCATAACTGCAGTAGGCTCAAATCTTTAATTTTTCCTCTCACTTTCCTTCCTCTAGATTAGCCTCCAGACAAAAGCACAAAACATTAATAAAAGACTCAGCTAATGAGCTTAACATGGTTTTATTAGGCCTTCAGAAGAAGCAACCTGCTAGCTAAACATTTTCCTACAATGTATTGAATACCTTGTTGGTGGCATTATATAGCTATTTGGAAAAAAAAAAAAAGTAGCACATGTGTGTTTGAAAAATAATTTACCATGTACACACAACAGGTTTGAGTGTTGTTGGTTTTTTTTTTTCCTTCAAAAAAAGATAGAAGAGGTGATAGCTCAGTTCTCCATGAGCATTATATTATTTCAGACACAGAGCAACCATTCACTACCATTATACATGCGTATTCTCATGCATGAAAGAACAGCAAAGTGCTTGCTGGGGCCCACACTGTCAGAGGGTCAGAAAAGTCACTTGGCTGATATTGGGCTGGCGGTTGTGTTGTAAAAGAAGCCACTGATAGCCACAAGTATCCGCTCCCTAAATACCTCATTTAACTTGCCGAGCCACTTAAGTGCAATGAATTGACAAAAATGTTTCAGTTTTCCTGAATTTTATAAATATAGGGCCAATACTTCATTGTACAGCAGCTCTTGAAGAGGTGTCAAAGGCTGCACATGGGTCACTGTTGCAGAAGAAATACCCAAATGTCCAAATCTGTAAGGACAACAGAAAAACCTGACAGCATTTGCTGCTCCCACTCCAAGAATGGACTTACTTGTGTTGTTCTGTAGAGAAAGCTTTCAGGCTTTTTAAAACTTAGAAAGCTCATATGAAACCTTTGGGGGTTGATTAATCCCCCAATGTTGCCTACTATACAGAATCTATGAACAATATTACTTTCTTCTTCACTCAACTCTAGTACTCCTGCAGTGTGGTGGAACACAAGTTTTGCCAGTAGCTGAAAGAACTTTTAGAATTTAAACACAGACAGTCTTTCTTTTGTTTCTTTTTAAACTTAAGGTGCCTCACTCATGCCTGGCAATAGCTTACAGCTGTGCCATATCAAACCAAAGCATATAACCCCATATCCTGTGTCTAACAGTAGCCAATAGCAGATGCCTGGAGTGTGTCCAATGGGACCATTCATGTAGTTAAACTAGTGTAGACATTTCACAACCATCTTTCAATTGGTTCATTTAAAGTAGCAGCAGCACAAAGCTCAGTGCAGGCTAGCCTACTGTGCAACAGTAGGCAAGGTAAGACGTAAACATACCCTGAGTTTCATTACCTCCTTGTCTGACAATATACCTTCATTGAATAACATACAACAAAAATATTCTGCAAATACATCCAAATATTCCTGTGTTGCTAAGTAATAAATACATTTATTCATTCAAAATCGCAATCAAGCTATTTACCTAATGAGCAATCTGACCCTATGTTAATTCCTGTTTCTTTCCTATTCAGATGCTCTGGGCTGGAGGTTAATATACAGTTTCTTGCTCCTACCACTTGCTGAAGAAAAATCAAGGCTTATCTAGATAGCATCAATGCTACTGAGATAGTATCAAGACTTGAAGCAAAATGACTTGGACTGCTTTTTCATGTACTTCTGGATGCCCCCATGGACTTGTTCCAAGTGCAGTTATAAGAATTCTTAGATTCTATGTTCCTTCACTCATGAAATGGAAGGATTTACTTTCTTTTTTTTACCCTATGAATACATATGCTAAGTATTAAACTGTGCCCTGTGTGAAGGGTTAATACATGAGGAGTAAATTTCAAAGTGATAAAAAACAAAACTTGGGCTCAGAGTATTTTTGCATGTAACTGTCATTGTATTAAACTTGTCATTCCCAGCATTCCTAAGATTGAATGCTTTGAATCTTTCCCAGGTTAAAGTATAGGCAACAGTTCCAATAGGTCCTAAGATTGATTTATTGAGATTACTGACTTCAGAGAATTTGCATACATGCCATGACATGCATTAATTTACAACATAAATTGATATCCTTCATTACCTGCCATAGCAAACTTTTAACAGTGTCCATTTCTAATACTATGTTCTGGTGCATCAAGCAGCTAATGAGGAAAAGCATGAACTGGGCAAGGCAGAGAGCCTACTATGAAATGAACTGTACAAACAAGAAGTGGAGTATAGAGTGGGCAGCTACATTAAATCAAGCTTGCGTTACTTACAACTGCAGAAGTTCTGTGAAAACTAATGCCCTCCTAGTTGAATCTGTCATTAATAAATCCTTGAGAAACTCCAATGCTCTATCAAGTGTGAACAAACTACCTCTTCTGGTTTTAGTTTCTTTAACTTGGTCACAAAGGTTAAAGGCAGAACATGAACCTGGGGTAAGCAGGCTTGATCACTGCATTTGGAGATACTTAGAACTGAACAGATATTCAAGGAAATCAGTCCAAACATAACAAGCTGCAGATGAACCCTGTGTGGATGAGAAGGTTGTGATATCCACGCAAAGCCTCTGACTCACAGAATTCTAAACTAGTCACTGTTAGATATGCAGTACAGATACTGAATGTTAAAAGTAATTTTGCATTTCAAGCAGGCTGTATGGATTGATTGACTGACTACTACTGTCAGCCTTATGCCATCTGTATTCAGTTCTTCATTGTTCCTGTGGCCTTCTATTAAAGGAAAACAAAAACCAAACAGAAAATCTCTTTTGAGTAATTTATCTGTATGACATCACTCCTACCTGCACTATAGTAAACAAATCACCTTAATGCAGCAACTGGGACTTTTTATTTGTCTTTTAAGGTTTTGATGGATTTCTTCACACAAAAATAGGAATTTGTCAGTCAACTGCCTTAACTTCAACAGTTAAATGGTATTGTCCCAATATGTAACCACTGCGAGAGGAATATCTGACCTTATCTGTTGGCAATTATTAGTGGAAGAATGTCATGGGATAACCGATAGTGAGCTGGTACATACAAAAGTGGAAGTGGATTGCTGAAGGCTTAAGCAGTAAGTGAATAGGTTACAAGAATCAGAGTTACACTCAATGCAGTCCTTTTTTCCAAATGGCAGTCAGACAACTCAATATTATTACATTGGGCAAGATGAAAGACATCTTCAATTCAAAGTTGTATTAAAAAGTCCTGGATTGGAATAGTCTGCAAAACAGTTACTGTATTTGTCTTTCTATAACTAACAGACAGAAAGGCTTCTTCAGAGACTGATTTAAAGAACAAGTGCAATTTATAAACTGCGAATCCATAGCATAAAAATTTGTCTAAATCAGCCTCTGAAGGAGCCCATTGTTTTTAGATGGAGCCTGAAGAGATTAACATCCCTAATGTTGTTCCTACTCTTGCATAGGAGCTTCTTTTGACAAAGCTGGTGAAATGAACAACTGCATTCTGTGCACACCCCACAAAGGTGAAGGGATTGAGCTGCAGAAATATTTGGAATGTTTAATAGTGAAACATCACATTCCTATTTATTTCTGAAACAATACTGAATAAAAAGTATCAAACAGCATCTTTATGGGATGGTTCCCTAATTCGCATCAATTCTTTGTAACTCAAATGCTTGAAATATCGTGAGTTTCACGCTTGTGTGGCTGGACGTTATCTGCAAGTTAGTCGAATGCATTGTGAAACAATGGCAGAAAAGGAAGCAATTCAGGGAAGATTTTTTAACTACTCAGCAAATGTGTCTCAATCTCAATGGTGGGAAGCTTCAGCGGAACAGTGAAAGCCTGCAGCCCAGGGGCAGCAGACGAGGGCGGCCAGGGGTAATGGTGTCCCGGACCTGCAGCACCACGGGTAGACGACCCCGCCTCGCGACCAGCATCCATTATCTGCAACATGGCACAAACGAACAGCGTAATCTGGAAGCGTCACAGCCCAGGTAAGAGCTATGCTGTTGTGCACCCAAAAGCCAAGAAAGTTAGACGGCAGTTTGAAACCTATTTACAGAAACGAGTTCAATTTATGTTACATTCATGGTTTAAAAGGCACAGGCCCAGAAATGAACTCACATGTCAGGTCAAAGCATTCATTAAACCAGATTTGACAATGCTAGGGAAGATATCCCTTAGTACAGTACACTATGGAGTAACACCACAACAAATTTTCTCTGCTACAAAATTAACTTCTATATGCCCCTTAATGTTTTACCTAGATTCTTCCCTCTGAAACCTGTTGCATTTCAAAAAGTTAAGCAGAGCATTACTCAGATTAGGCTTGCCTTGTTTGCTTCCAAATTTAACTTGTTTTTTCTTGGCAACTGTACTCCCATTCCTCACTTGAGCATACAGTATGCTGAGATATGAGGTCATAGTGAAGTTTTAATATCAAGAAATATCTTCATGACATGACACTAAGATCACATTTGACAGACAGCTATCATTTCTGTTTATAGCATGTAGTTCAAAGGAAAAGATATCTTTCTGAGCAGTTTCATTTCAGTTTTATTCAGCTCATTTGCTGAGAAAATGAAATAGTGCGATAACACAATGCTTTAATGCAATCTATATATTCAGTATGTGATAAGCAAGTATGTGACCACATATCACAGAATAGCTAATATTCACAGCAGGCTTTGACTTCTATTTTCTATAACTAAACTATAAAAGTAAGGAAAAGCACAGCACACACATTTCTGACAAAGATATACTTCAACTAGAGGTAAAGAATAATAACAAAAAACCAAAACAAAACCCAAAAAACCAGCAGCACAAAGCTACTAGATATTTAATATGGTTTCTTCTGCCTTGTTTGCACATTTAATACTGAGAAATAAGTTGCTTTTAAATGAGGTATTCGTGAATGTTTGATCAAAAGATCAAATTCCACAAGAGTTTTACTTCAGCATTAGTTAGTAGAGCCATACCACTTTCTGTAGACTAGACAATCAATTACAGACTCTGAAGATAGCTGGGCTGCTGCTTCACGTGGTAACTATTTCCATGTTCACTGGGCAACATATGCATTTCACTTCCCATTGTGAAAGTCATTGTCTGAAAACACATCCCCAGTCCTGAGTAAACCCTTCAACTAGACTGGGACACAAATCCTGGCTGTCATTCAGAATCCTCAATTATACAGTACTTGAACATTAGAAGTTTAATTTCCCACCTTTAGTGCTTACGTTCAACCAACTATTGTACTGAAATCTGGACTGGGCATGGACTGACAGTATAAACTGATCCTTAATACTTTGGTACTTGTATAAATATAAACTAATATCATGTAGGACTCCAGCAAAATGTCAAAAGAGACAGCTTTAGCATTTTAAAGCTAATGCCAAACACTTCAGCCCTCAGCTTGAAAAGCAGGTAACACCACCATAAGTAAATAGCTCTGTGCATATAGCTACACTTTCCTTTTTAACTGTAGCTATCCATTAAGCTTTTGGTAACACAACATGCTTGAGGAAAAAGAGAAATAGCAACCTATTAAAAACCTTTTGGTAACACAACATGCTTGAGGAAAAATAGAGAAATAGCAAGCTATTAAAAATATTAATAATGCCAATACAGGATTTATACTCGGTGTCAGCACAATATTTCCCAGCTTGGTATTAAAGTTATACCAGACCTATACATGCATTCTGGTCATTCCAAGTCATGTCCCAAATGCCTATAAACTAAAGTACATCTTGATATTTAAAATAGCTGTCTGTTGAGACCTGTGTTAAAGCAATAGAAGCTTCTGTACTCGAAAAAAACAGTACAGCAAATTATGAATGGTAATTTAAATACAAATTCTCCTCTCATTCAGTCTCCACTATAAACTAATTGCTAATAATCTGAATGCCTTTCACTGACAAGTCTACTATATTAAGTATGTTTTAAGTACCTCTCCTCAGCAGTTCCACCCCCAAGAAAAACAAAAATGTTTCTAATGAAGTCCATCAGCTACTAATGGCTGCTTTCTGCATTGTACATTTTAAACTTGCTTCACTCACCTGCAATTCCAGAAGCAAGATGACTATATGCAAAGACAAAGGAGGAGGCAGCTCTAAGAGCTAATGCAAGTTCTATGCTGCAGATTAGTTGCACATAATGGGCTAAAAAAAAAAAAAAATCAGAAAACAACAAATTGTCTATTAGCCAAGGTATGTCAGGATCTGAACAACTATGCTAAAGGCTGGGATCTTCAGGACTCCTGAGGAGAGGCAGGTGCTCAACATGCACCTATTTCAAACACTTCACTTGTTTGAAGATGCCAGCCAAAGACATTAAACCCAATGTGCTCCAATTCATTTTAATTCATATTCTGTTGGAAGGAGTATTAATTACATAAACTTTTGCCAGTTTTCTGCCTAAAAATTAAGCACATTTGATTCTATTCCCCTGAAGGAAAAGTAGGAATAAAGTAACTTTATCATTACAAAGGTGTATAAGGAGTCAGCATAAGTGCCCTCAAATAAAATAAAACCTGTGGTAAACAACTGACTCAGTGGATGAGTCTTCCTACTCCTCCCATCACATTCGAAGTTTGCCTAAGGAAAAGCCTTAATTGGGGCTTGCATTCTCAAACTGGGAAGTGACTGCCAAAACAGTTTGTGCTAGAAATTAAAAATTTCAGAAGTACCTTATATAAATGATCTAAGACCAGGGAAGCTGTTAAATTTAAGGTAGGACGTAAGTAATACTTAAGAGTCAGGTAATCTATGTTATTCTTCTGGTTGGTAGTGTACTGTACTTGTGTAATAAGACAGGACAGAAGTGGGAATAATATACCCAATACCAAGTTTGTGAAAGTTTTACAGTGAAAGTGGAGCTGGTTCTACAGACCCATCTTATTCCCTCAATATAGAAAACAAAGCAATGGTCAGCAGAGCAATTGCTTAAACCTATACACTGTATTTCCAGAGGCATGAATCTTTCAGAATTCAAGCCAACTCTAAGCACAGTAGTTCTTCTATTTCAGAAGGTTCCTAATACACTGAACTTCAACTAAAAAACTTCAGTAATGTCATATATAATGTTCATAGCTGCTCTTTTATTAGAGAGTTTCATATTTTGTGCTGAGAAATTTATGAATTTAAGTTCAAGCTTCATTATACTTTTCATTAATTGTCCAGCTAATCAGCAGCATTAGGAAACCTTGGAACCATAAGAGTACACTGAATGGAGAATAAGCATAGGACAGCCAAGAATTTCATTTCAAGATCACATATAGTGATATGGTTAAATTCAGAAAGATCAAATTAGGCTGTCCATCTTCCAGAATTATGGCTAGAGACCAAGCTGTGCAAGAAAATTAATGTCAAGTGAGATGATAGCAGGGAGATGTAGCTCAAAACGTAATGTAAAGGTAACTGAAGTCATAGTTAAAAACCCTGGAATGAATTTTCCTGTTAGAAAATTAAGTATGAAGAACTTTTTAAATGTCTCTGTTTCTTCAGGCCTGAAATTTCTTGCAGTCACTGAGCATCAATATGGTACAAATAGTAAATTAGAGAGCCAGAGCAGGGATTCGGATATAAAACACATAGGGTTTCAAGAACTTTTGTGCTCAAATACAGGTTTAAAAAATCTTGTAGTCAAAACTAGAAAACTAGTGAATAGCATATAACTAGATAACAGATCGCAATATTCAAACGTCACACTGTCTTGCTAGTGAATTACTTAAGTAAATGAATGTTGTCAACTGTAAGGACTCTATGCCTCTCAAGAGTTATGTTAAAATCTTAATGTTAAAGTCTGCTAAATGTGTAAAATAAACAACCTCAGCAGAAGGCATTAGGTAATGGATGTCTGCCCTAATTAACTACATGACTTGCACGCTTTTCCCCCCCAGAAGTGATGGGAGATTTTCAATGAGCAGCTTCCAGGTTGGGTAGTGCAAGAAGCTAAATGAATCATCTCTTCATCTAAACCTGGCAATTGATTATGATTATTTTTTTACATCTGGCTTAAATTAGTTTTTGCTTTCAAAGTTGGTGCACAACATAGCATTCAATACCACTGAAACCCAAAGAAGCAATAAAGACTTAACCCCCTAAGCGCAGCAGTTGGCAAAAGCTCTTGCCAACTGAACAAAAATCTCATAGCTCATTGTACATGCCTGTTGCAAATATGTCTTTTCTAAATGTACATTTTGGAATTACACTTATATGCCAATAAAATCATGAGATCATTTAGAAGTAACCACTAGTTTTTGCGTAATAGTAGCTTTTGGGAACAGTCTTACTGCAGATTCTAGATTAAAAACAGTTTCAGTATAACTTTTGACACAAGGCTATCTGGCTTCAGAGAACAATATTTTAGGATTGAGCAAACCTCTAAAAAAATGTTAGAACTTAAATTCAAAAGAGATGTATACTAAAGACCCAGCTTGAGGTTTGTAAAGATTAAAGTTTTACATCTTTGATTTTGATAACCTTGCCTTTTAATTCATTATGCAACTAAAAGAAAACAATAATACTTTACATCGCTGAACAGACCTCAAGGCAACAGAAGTGCCTTACTTCCCTTGGAAGTGAGCTTTGCTATGCAATACTATTTGTAAGATGACGAAAAAAGCAGTAATTGTTTTATGCAAGTCATACTTTTTTCCTCCCCTCTTCCTCCTCTTTTTCATACACTCTTACAATTCTGAAGACAGATCAGAAAGATCACATTAGTCTGTGAAGATGATATTTTGGAACAAGTCAGTGGCAGATAAATTATTGTCTGATTACCTAAGCTGTGAACAGTGTGTGTGTGTGTGTGTGTGCGCGTAATACTTTATGGCTGAATAATAGGTTTCCACTAGATTTAAGGTTACAGGAGTCTTCTGTGTCAACGTGTAATTTAGAGAATCAAGAGATCTCTAGATAGAGAATAAGCAAGGGTCAAGTATTGATTATGTGCAAAGACTTAGCAGAATGGATTAATTCATAACTAAGAAAGTAGATTACAACTTAAAAATTGACCAATTACTGATAGGAATGTAGCTTTTGCTGAGAGTGCAGAGACTGATAAAATCCTGAAGATAAGTACAGAAAATTTTATGAGATATTAGAAATATTAATTCAACTGGTAATATCCAAAAGGGACTTCATTCAAAAAGGCTTTATGGAAACCTTTAGGAAGGAGAAGCTTTTATAAAATTAAGACTTAGGTAAAACATCCCAGTGGATCCATTTATTGTCTTCTCTTGCAAGAATTACTATCCTGGGTATATGGGAACTACTAACACTACAATATTTTATAGCATGCAAGTCTTAGCTTAGCAATGTAATTTTGCTTCTTATCCAAGTGAACAGCAATTCAAAGTCCTAAATAAACACAAA
Source organism: Mycteria americana (assembly GCF_035582795.1). Lineage (NCBI taxonomy): Eukaryota > Metazoa > Chordata > Aves > Ciconiiformes > Ciconiidae > Mycteria > Mycteria americana. The sequence goes on from NC_134372.1 coordinate 18,642,713, forward strand.
GAAGCTGTTGAATTTCACTCCAGTGTGGTCAAAACAAAATTTGACACTTTGGAGGAAGCTGCACTCAGCAAGGTGAAAGGTGCAGCCAGCCCCATCGTCTGCTGCAAGTATGAATAATTCAGTGAAAGTAATAAATAAAGGTACATTTACAGCAAGTAAACTGTCAAATACTCTAATACTCACTCTAAGGCTAATCATATGTGCAGGAAAATTTAAACCAAAAAACCTATCAGCTTCCATGAGATGAGGTAAATGCCTCAAGACAATATGACATTATGCTTCAAAGGAGAAGGCTGCAGAGCCTGTCATCCTAGATGTTGGAGGAAGACTAATGTAGTGTTCTTCATTTCTTGTTTTGACAATATTTGTAGCAGTCATTTCCACCTCTGCAGTATCCATCTCTACTATAATAATAAACTGCTGGATGGAGCAAGAACAATATTTTAAATCAGCCTGGTTCCAACGGGTTTGACACAGACAAGCACCCTTTCCTGGATGCCTAATACTCTTCTACTTCCAGAAGAGAAGGAAAAAAACTCACTGGATAATGTGTTATGCTGATCAGCTGAGACAAACATGCAAGCTAAACCAGCGGTGCGAGTCTAGATTATAATAAAACTATACCCTATTTTATTGTCTGGGCCCATGAAATCTGAAATTGAACTTAGTTGTAATGCAAGTGGCTTACCTAGAGAAGTATCTGCTAATGAATAAGCAGTTTTCAAATATTCTGTAAGAACATGATTAAGTCCTATTTTTGCTCTACGTGTTCCTGCCTTAATAGGAAAGAGTGAAGGGCTTACCTTTCCAGAACTCTGAACAACCTGCAGTTGTATACAGAGCGACAAATTTAACTCAGAAGGTCTGATCTATGGAGAAATTTACTCATACAAAAACCTGGTTCAACTTTGGTTTAGTAAAACTCTCTTCTGCATCTGTTTGCTCTTCAAAAGAGTGAGTAAGTATATTAGCATGTCAAAAACTTCTCAGTTGAAGAGATTTGTTTACAGTTAAGAAATAGTTTGATTTCATATAAAAGCTTTAACTTCACAGCATGTAGTGATTTTCTGCTATGCCACACTGAACAAAACATTACTCAGCTCATGGAAAATACTTACATATCACAACTCACAAAATAACACAGTATACTTCTCAGGGAAGTTGCTATTCTACACACCTTGGATTTACAGAGAATAAAGATCCTGTATGGAAGAGCTTTGACCTTCCATTGTCAAAGCCTGAATTCACTTAAAACATCATTAGAATATAAAAGTCAAAGAAAAAATTTATAATATGGTTATATAGTATATCATTATTTAATATGAAAAACCACTACCTGCACTGTATTCTGATTTCCCACAAGTCATTTAATTAAGTCTAAATGATATAGCAGTGAAGGTACAGCTTAAAAAGGCATGATCCAGAAAAACCATTACCTTTGCAATCAGTCATTTGATCAGAAAGGAGTCATTATAGTTACACAGAACCTGACACGGTATTGTGATTAAAACTAATCCAGCCTGCAGTGGTAATGTAAATCATTTCACTGAGGAGCTACAGAAATCTTTTACTAATATTGTTGAAGAAGCAAGCAGGCAGGAATAGGAAAGAGAAATGACCAAGTTCTTCAGTTGCAGTACAGGTTTATGCTGGCTTAAACTGTTCACAGAACCATAGCACTAGCATCTTTACTTCCCTCTCCTTAGCTACTATAACCTCAGCTGGCAGACCAGTAAGAAAACCAAGTCTGCAAGTTCCATGAAAACAAGCATTGGAAAAGAAAGCACCTGCCATTGCTTGGGAAAACCTCTAGAGCGGTACAAGAGTATGTCCCAAACATACAAGAGAGAAAGCTTATAAGCCATCATAAAATAAATATACAGAAAACAGATTCATGAATGTTATTGCTCATGCAAATAACTGCTTTGTATCTGTAGCTGTCAGCATTTAAAAGCATCCAAAAAACCCCAACAGAACAAGAACCCTGTGGACAGATGAAGCATCTTGGCTGCAGGCCAGAGAATACGAACACAATCTTTGAATTGCCTTTATCAAACATTTGTTCTGAAATTAATATAAGGATATATATTAAAAATGCAGGTTAGAAGCTGGTTAGGCTAACGAAGCTAAGGAGTGTTTCAAGAACACATATAAGATTCAAGGAGCTACACAGAAGGGAAAGTGCAACTAAAAGTGATGTGGAAACTACTGAAAAGTTAAATGGAATTAAATGGATTTAAGAAGAAGTGGTGCCAGTTCTACTAATTCACCTTGCCATATTTTCATAGCAGAAGCACAAGACAGAACAAACACTATCTTCAACTGGAGGTCCAAAGCATGCTGAACTTCACTGTAATTTGGGGAAAGCACTTCTGCTTCAGCATCTCACGTAGATAATAGACTCTGCAGCAAAATAATGACACATTTGATGCTTTCTTCATGAATACATCTGTTTGTATAGCACTTAAACTGTAGTAAGACTTCAGGTGGCAATTCTTTTGTATGACCTAACAGGCTACATTTTTTAAATCAATATGAAAGGAAACAAGATTTAACTTCATTTGCATCAATAGGCTGTCTATGCAGAATTTTATTAAGAGAAGCTTCCCTCTGAAGTTACTAAAAACTGAATCGCACAGAACTACACAGGCAGAACACACTCTTTCTCCCGTTCAACCTTGAATAATAAAATAGAATAAAATAAAGTCTAAAGGCAAAGCACAAACCTGTCATAAAACCAGTTCATTTAAATAGTACCCAACATAAAATAAATACCAAGATATTAAAAGGTACTACAACTGTAACTAAACAGTATGAATACAAACCTCATGAAGAGAAGATATGCAAAAAATGTGTTAATGCTAAAATACAAAGAAGTTTTAAGAGAGATTGAAACAGAGTGGTACTTGTATTCTAATTTTAGATTACTTATATAAGAAATGGAGAAAGGTTAGGTCCAGCTCAGGAGTCAGCCTCTCTGTAGGAATCTGTCCAGCTATTTCACTATTTCCTATACAGACTCTAGTTTCCTAATCAAGTTCCCTATATTGGGCACTTCAGGTCAGACAATATGAACGGTTCTTTATTATTTTACCAGTTGAAACGTCTTGTCTGTAACCATTGTTAACCATATTGCTTTTTCATATTCCCTTTGTATGTAAAGCCATGCCTATCAGAAAAGTCAAAACCAGTAATTGCCTACCTTAATAGTTTATCATAGTATCAAAAAAAATATTGAGCTTTGCACTTGGAGAAAGACAGTGACATCCAGTGGTTCATTACTTAGTCAGTGACATTTTAAAATAGCTATTTTCAGAAATATTTCCTAAGTCCTATTACTAATCTAAATATGATCATTTAAAGCCAAGCCAGATCCCAGCTGCTCAAATCAGCACACACTTAATTTAAAACAGATCCTGAGACATTACAAAGACATTCTGCATACCACAGGAAAAAAGTAGGCTTATTGCAATCTTAATACTGGTATTCTTTGATACGATCAGTGTGAAAAAAATCTGTTAACACTTAAAATAAAGACCATTTAACCTCAAATGCCTAACAGAAGTTAGCTATGTTCTCATTACTATGATCAAGAATAAATGGTTATTTAATGAACACATGCATAAAAGTTTCTGCTTATTTGTAGTTCAAGTTTTATATGTGTCTATATTATAGGAATAATATATGAATATATTAATTGTTGCTAAAGGAAAAGACCAAATAACCAAAAGCTTTTCATTGTGCTAGTTAATTATACTAAAAAAGGCAGCTTCAGTGCTTTATTTTGACCATGTGAGAAAGGGTGCAACACCTCTGTCACAGGACTGTTACTATGTTTGTAAAGTTTACAGAGATCATAAAAAAGTTTAACAAGTAGCTTCAAAATATATAAATATTATTTTATGAATCTGGTACTACCCGAGATGAAAATAGAAGAAAAGCAATAAGCAAATATTTCAAAAGCAATAAAAACTCAAGGAAATAATGTTGAAATCAACCTATTTCCACCCTAATCAACCTACTATTTCCCAGCTACACAACGACCACTATCATGATAAGGAGTAGAGGAAAACCTGGGTAAATCACTAAGTTTTAACTTCGATCAGTTTTCTTTTTCTGTTGCACTCGTTTATGTTTTAACTTCTCATTCATCTCACTCTTCATTAGTGAGACTCTTTCAAGTGCTTCCCTTCACACTGAGCTAATTAGCAGAAAATAGCATCCCAGTAGTTTGTGTTAAGTAGGTGTGTCTTAAAACACTCTATAATGGAGTAGACTCGGTCCACCAAAAATTGGTCCCCAGTGCTGAACAATATAACCATTTTGCTGCTTTCCTAATGCTGAGTTAATCCCTAGAAGGAAGCCTATATATTTTAAGAAAAGAGTATTTCAGGGCTCAGAACTGTTTGCATATCTACTTTAACTGAAGGAAGCATTTACGTGTCATTTCTGCCGAGATATTCCATGGCAATTTGTGCAAATTCACACTGGTATTTTCTAGTAAACATTGCCCAAGTTAAGACTTAAGCAAGAAAATATATGCAACTTGATATTTTAGCGTGACATCACAATTGGTATAGAGTGGTATTGGTTTTTCTGAAGAGGTACATTTGAATCTAAAAAAAACCAAGATGAACCCACCTAAGTCTGAGTAGATTAGCTAGGCTAAGTTTGGCTAAAGTAAGACTTTGTAAAGGCTGATACACTGCTTCACACTAAATGACATAGTAAGTTTCATGGTCAGAAAACTTTGTGTACCACACATTTCAGGCCATTCAGTAACATAATTTGTCTCTGGAAAAAGATTAATTGTATTATTAAAGACACTATAATCATAAACACAAAGCAGCAAGTGTGCTTACAGGCCATCTTCACTGACGCATTTTGTGAGATCTTGCACTCAAGATTAAATGGATATTTTGATTGATAAAGATATTTGATTGATAAAGATTTGATTGAAAAAGATATTTTGACATACAGCATGAATATTTAACAACAAAAGAAAAGTAATTTGTGTTTAGAGTTTTAAAATTAAAACTAGGCTCTAAGCTGTTGATCTGCCAGTAAAGCTATTAATTAGTATAATTATGTAGCAAATGAAGTTGGGACTAAAAGTGTCAGAATATTTTACCAGGCTAGGCAAATACACTAAGATACTCTATTCAAATTATTAGATCCTTCTGTTTCATCTTTCAGAATTGTCCCATTTTACTCAGTACTGCTCACTTCATTGCTTTTACTTCTCATTTTGTTTTCAAAAGTAAGTATAAGGGGAAAACAATTACACTAGGGAAAAAAAAATCACAAAAAAGTTTTGGGGTTTTGGTGGGTTTTTTTGTTTGTGGGGTTTTTTGTTGTTTGGTTGGGTTTTTTGTTGTTGGTGGTGTTTTTTTTTACACAAACCTATGCCAGAAGTTTTAGAAAACATATCTGCTTTCTAGCAAAACTTCAACAGGTCATTTCAGCCTGCCAGTCCCTGAATGAAGCTATTCAGTTGCTGTGGTTGACGACACACTTGTAAACTAGTAGGCAAGCAGACAGCTGAAAATAAAATTGGTGCATAAAGTACCTAAAAACCCCTCAAAACCAACAAACTTTCAGTTTGCTAATTCTCCATATAAGCAGGCAGATAGCCAATACTGTTATCTTGGTTAACTTTTAAAACATCAATTTCTGTCCGATTCATGCCATCTCATGTCATGTTATACATCTCTACAATCAGAAGAGGATGACTTAATCCCAAACAGTATCATGTAAGTTTTCTTAAGAATAAGAAAACATCCATTATTTTTACCTAATAAAGTGTTTGAGTTCACCTTTTAAGGGGGATGGAGGGGGAGAGGGATTGGCATTAAAAGTAAAATCACAAGTATTTAATCTGACAAAGTAAAAAAACTAGTTAAAAGCAGTCTTAAAAATAGAAAATCTAGAACTGAAACAAAACTAAACAACCACAGTTCAATTCATTACTCTTTCCTATTACAACTTAGGATAAATATATTCAGTTAAGCTTAAAAAAAAAAAAAAAATAATGCTTCACAGTCCTGATTGCAACTGAGTATTCTACAGTTTAAACTTTTAGTTAGTTGTAGAGCAATAAACCTCAATCAATGAAAACATGACTAATTATGTTTCATGCATTCCCATGTAAGATTGCTCCAAATTATTCACGTATCATATAGTTCATTACACCAGTTTTATGCATAACATGGGATCATGTTTATAGTTTAATTTAGACCCTTTACGAATAATCTTAGCTTGAATGTTTCATGACACTATCTTTAAGTAATAGCAGGCCTTAAAAGTAAAATACGCTCCTTGAGTCATCAAACTTTTATGTACTGAAATACAGCTCTTATAACTTACTACACTTTATTTTTCTTTTTGTGTCTATTCTTCTTTATTGTCATAAGTGTCAGAGCTATATAATCCCTAACAAGTCTTTTCAAAACTACTTGGTAGATAATAAATTGATGAAATATAGGCTAACAAGAAATCCAATGTGAACATACCATCCAATGTTTTGAAACATTGTGTAAGAACAACTAAAATAAGAAAAAGTCTAGAGCTTAACATATTTCACATAAATAAACACTACATATTGTTAACAGTAAAGATTTAAAAAAAAGCAAAGGAAAATAATTTCCTTTGGTTTTCATATTCACTTGCACAGACCACCTAAACTGCTATATCTTTGAAGAAAGTGAAGATGTTTTATAGTAGGCCTGAAATGAGGTCCAGGTGAAAGCTAAATTGGTTTTGATGGTGAAAAATCTAATGACCTCCAGCTTGCAAAGCTGATTAAAGTTTTTACTCCATTTGATTAGAAATGCACAGTAACAGTGCTAAAATTATTGTCCAGAATGTAGCTGATGATCTGCATAAAATTAAAATGAATGATAATTACCCTGGCCAATTGTTTATTGAAAAAAATGTGGTGATGTAAATTAATTTGAAACATACCTTTTATCAAAATGAAGATACATTACTTCATTAAGTAACATTTTCTCATTAATATTAATAGCTGTTACCCGGTTCTCATAATACTTCTCTGTGATTAGCACAAAGAAAACGTCTGTAACGGCAGGGAAAGAGTGCTGTCCCACTTGCAGGAGGGGCAAACTGTGGAAGGAAACAGTAATTAAACGAGATCCCCACAAGGTGGTGCTGGTGATTCACGCAGCGGGGTAGCAAGCCGGAGGGGTACGCATCTCCCCACGCTCCTTCTCATGAATTTTGAAAGAATGAGAATCGGGGTTGCAAAAGCTACGTGGCTAGGAGAACACCA